>NC_050465.1:37605864-37911194 GCF_903995425.1 Onychomys torridus
ACAAATTATGGTGCTGTTGTGAACTGTAATCTGATATGTAGGATATTTGATATGTGATCTCTGCAAAAGGGACCTTCAACTCCCATGAGGTCGTGACATCAGGTTAAGAACTGCTGACTTAAGAAGAAATAATAGATTTTACATAGAAGTCACCAAGACGGAGCTGCAGGTGTGGTTCAGCAGGAGAGTGCTTGGTTAACATGTATCAAAGCCTTCATTTGATCCCTGACATGAATCGGATAGCAGAAGGGCAGAGGGGGATATTTTTCTCAATTAAATTAAAGCGTACTTTATGATTTAAACAAAAGAAGAAAAACAAGGAAAGACAACCAGTCTCTAGAATCATAAGCCAAGATGTACCTGCTTACTTTATTAAGTCCCCAGCTTCCAAGTGTACTTTCCCAACAGAGAAGAGATGAATGGTGGGTAGTAAATTCCAGGAAGCATGTAATTTGTATTCTACACTTCCCTCATGAGACACTTTTGGTAAAAGAAAGTTTTTTGTTTATTGTTTATTGGGTTTAGTCTTTCAATATTATTTAATATTTAAATAAAATATGAAGTCCACTTATGTTGTTAGTGAACCAGTGAAAACAAGTATCAAAGTTTTCATGTAAAGGAATTATAGTAGAGCACTAGATCAAATGATATTCCTGTGTTGTGCAGATTTTATGTCTGTAATGAGCAGAAACCTGAAAGAAAACAGAACTGATTTTAGCTTATATCAAAATTATCTAGAAAATCAATTCACATTGAGTATCACCTTCAATAAAGTCTACATATTGGCTGTTTACCTTCTAGGGACAGATTCTATTAAAGGAACAGATTCTACTCTACTATCTGTATTCAAGACAAGGGGTTATTCAGAAAAGATTAGGTATTGGGTTTTCTACGATTATTGGAAACATACATTAATGGAAGCAAATGAGACCTGGACAAATCATAAATTTAATCAGAAAGAAATGATACCGTTCACAGAAGGGAGGCAGTACGGCATGGCTCGGAGTAGCTAAAGTCCCAGGTAATGCTAACATGGTAATGTTGGAGTTAGGCCTGCATCAGTGTAGGGTATGTAAATATTGAGAAGGATTCTGGACCAAAATTTATATTGAGTTAAATAAATCTAGCCAGTTACCGTTTTATGTCATTAGGAATATTTATGTATAAAAGCCATGAATGTTAACTTGAACACATTCAAAATTTTCCATTTTTGTTAAAAAGTTATGGGTTATGATAATTTTGATATTATATTTTCCCAAAAGTTAAATATGAATATCAAATATTAAGTTTATAGGAGCTATAGTTTAATCCTGATATTAAGAATTTATAGGGAAATGTTAGAGGAATATTTGAAGCATGTTATTCTAGATATTACAAGTTAGAGGTGACAATATTAAGGTATGAGGTTATTAAGATCAATAGCCTTATTTCAGTTGCCATTTTGTTTTTATTTTAATGTGTTCAGTCAAAGTTTGAAGCTTCCCTTGGGAAATAAAATATATGTGTGTCATAACTGTGCAGATATTTGATCATATTAGTTATTTTCATATGAATGGATTTGTGTGTGCAGCTGTTCTTTTATTAAACGCCTTAAATGCATGCAAACTCTAGCAAAATACTGAAGGACTAAGGAATTGCACCTGCTAGCTATACACAGCACAGGAAAGGCTGAAATATTAAAGTTAGATTATTTTAATTTAGTTTTGAAAACTTTTAAGTTTATTTTCATTTTATAGAATGAGAAAAGTTTACAGGAAAGAAGTTATAATGTGAGTTTTATATTTTATTTTTATTTTTGTTTTTTTTTTAGCAGTAGAGATGTAGTCAATTCTTTCCTGGGACTGCTGACCTTTGTCACATTATTTAAACTGTACAAACTTTTGTGTGGTGTTTGTTTGTGTGAGAAGGAGCTGAGTCTACTGCACTGGTTGGCACCCAAAGGTTGAGAACTACTGCCTGAACATTCAGCAGATTGACACTTTACCACAAACACAGTGAAGACAACCCTTTAATTTAAAATCTGGTGGGATCAATGAAAACAAGAAAAAAAATGTTTAACTGGAATGGCGATATCATTTTAAGATTATTTCAGTTAAACCACCCTGAACAGTGGAGGCATACACCTTTAATCCTAGCACTAGGGAAGAAGCAGAGGAAAGAAGATCCCTAAATTCAAGGCCAGCCTGGTCCAAACAGAGAGTTTCAGCACAGCCAGGTATACACAGAGAAACTCTGTCTTGAAAGACCAAAGGAAAATTAATTTCAGTAAAATAAATGTTATATATTTATAGATATATAAATCAATTATATAATTATATAATTAATTTAATAAATTAAATATAAATTGCTTTAATTTCTATTATTTCAGTTAATATAATAATCATATGCACATAATATTTACTTAAATAATATAAATTAAATATAATGATTATTAATCATTAAATGGATGGCTTTATTAAATTGCATCTTTATTCCACAGAATTAGAAGAAAAACTGTTTCCTTCCTCAGGAATTAATAACCCGTACTCATAAATGTGAATAAAGGGAAAATCATGATGGCAAAAGTAACAATGACTCATTTTATGATGTCATCAAGGTAAAAGCTGTGGCCTGCTGAACCCCAGGCTGCTTGGAGCCAGTGACACAGCACTGCTGTGCTATAGAGGACACTGCTTAGTACTGCTGTGCTATAGAGGACACTGCTTAGTGAGCTTGTTTTCTGTTGACAATTGTGAGTGCTGTAATTGTCTGTGTAATTGGCTAATTGTGGGTTCAGTGAGCCTTGCTTGTTCTGAAATGATGGGCAGGTGGCTAATGGTTGTCAAAATTATTTCCACGTGCAATAAAAATGTATCGGTTTAAAATTGAGGCTATAAAGAGGAAAGTCACTAATGTTAAAATCTGCCTTTAGACATTTGACACAGGTTGAGAAAGTCATTCCATTAGCATCAAAACCATTAAATCCTGGAGAATTTCCTCCACTGAAAGAAAATTTCAACAAAATATTATATATTTATATAATATATGTATATATACTCACGTGTGTGTGTGTGTGTGTGTGTGTGTGTGTGTGTGTGTGTGTGTGTGTGTTGCAAAGAAGAGAAGGTGGTGAGAAACAACCTCACAACCTCACTGGGTTCCTGGTGATGAGACATTTATTTGTGATTGCACCTGGCAGACATAAACAGCGAATCTCCAGCAAGCAAAGCTTTGAAGCTTTTTATTAAAATACAAACAAACAGAGATGAAGGGATTTGGGATCCTTCATGAGACACAGATTCATAGTTCTCAAAAAAACAAAAAACATTTAATAAAATAGAGCTGACAACAGGTGTTTCAGATTAGAAACTAACAACTGTATGCTAAAGTATTGTTAACTGTTTTTTTCTTGTCTACAGTGGCTGCCTCTTAAGCAACAGCTGTCCTAGTCAGAGATTGCAACTCCACTGCTACCAGCAGTGGTTGGGGCACAAGGGCCGCAGCCTGAGGGGATATGTTCCCCCAGGCACCGACTCTTTCAAAGCTACTGAGGGAAACTTTATCTAGATCTAAAGAACTCAGGAGTCTACAGTTTAGGTGCCTGTTAATTTTATTTAATCAAATGCATCCTTGAATTGTTAACAAAAGCAGTAGGAAAAAGGTAACACACTTTAACATAATATCCCCAACACTAAAGAAATGTAAAAGCCACTCTAAAAAAAACCAAAATCATTTGGTTTTGGGGGGCATTTTTTTTTTGTCTTACTGATCTTATGCTTGTGCTTTATGGTTTCCAATTTTGTGTTCTTATGAGTTTATGTGTTTGTGTGTGTGTGTGTGTGTGTGTGTGTGTGTGTGTGTGTGTGTTTCTTATGCTTTCTCATTGTTTTGTTTTGAGTTCTGGTTTGTTTGTTATTTTGTTAGCCTGATTGTTTTCTAGAGAGAAGGAGAAAGAGTTCAGTTGGTGGGAAAAGCAAAACAGTGATCAGTACACATCACGTAACTCTTTTTTATACTATTAAAATATATATTTTTAAAAGTCAAATGTAATAAACATTTTAAAATAGAAATTCCTTTATGAAATGGCAGAGTTTCTACCCTCAACAAAAAGGTTTATCGAAGTTTATTTCAGTTTCATTTGTTAAAATATTTGCTTTATCTGAGTAATGTAGGTAGCCTTCTTGAGTCTTAATTAATTTATATTAAAACCTTATAAAATGGCATTGCAAATTTGTCATCTTTTTGCATAACAAATGTAAGCCAATCCCATTCTGCAGAAAACTAGTGCTGCTTCCACATTCAAGAACAATTGTTTAGATTAGGGCCCATTATGAGAAAATACTTACTCTCTGTTTTTATTTTGCATTACTATTACTATTATTATTATTATTATCTTGTTTTTCGAGACAGGGTTTCTCTGTATAGCTTTGCACCTTTCCTGGAACTCACTTGGTAGACCAGGCTGGCCTCAAACTCACAGAGATCCGCCTGGCTCTGCCTCCCGAGTGCTGGGAGGCATTTTGTATTATTTTTTAATTCATTTCACCAATATATACCAGTCATTAACTTACAGTGTTTGATTATTGTTAAGAATATAAGATAATTAAATTGAAGAAGAAACAAATTTAATGATATTTTTGCTCAATTTGAAATCTAAAGTCTAAAACTCTGCAATTTGGGAATCTTTGCTAATAAATTAAGGAATTGTATTGTCTCAAACCATCCAACTTGACAGAAATCATTGTATCAACCAAGATGTCAAATTATTTTGTCAAAATAATAAATATAAAACCAAAGCAGTCTATATCCTCTGGCAAAGTCATCTGCCTCTAAAAGAAAACATTTGCTGGAGTCACTGGATAATAGGAAGACAGTATGATGCTGGTTGTATCATTGCAAGTGTGGACATTTGTCAAAATGTACAGCCTCTGGCAACACTTTTCACAGTAAGAATGTACTTGACAAAGATCTAATGAGTTTAGCCGTAGGTGTAAAGCACCAAGTTGTATTTGAATTCCATTTTTGACTGAAATAAAATGGACCATGTTTTTAAACCTGCTCTTTTTACCCCACAAATGCTTTTCTGTTCATTGTGTGACTGCAAATATGAATAATATCGATATCAGAAGTTTATTGATGATTTTGTTCAAGCACATTTAGATTAAGACCAATAACAATCAAGAAACTCTTTTTAAGAGCAAGGAGTTATGACAGGGATTTAATCAGCACCATGACATCCAGAATGTATTATAACAAAGAGAGATGACCACTAATATGAAAATAAAAACTAGGTTTCCGTTACATCTAAGAAGTTACAATGATGTTTCAGAGTTGGTAATAATTGAATTTTTAAAATTTTATATATATGTATATATGTGTGTGTCAGCATATTATTTCAACTTCATAGTAAGAAAATCCTGCCAATTATGATAATATACAAAAAAGGACATTACTTTAAATCAAATAAACTGATCATAGAGCAAAGGACAAACTACATTATTTCAACTGTCAAATGTATTTAAAGAATATCAAATTCACTGAATCAGAGAGCAGAATGTTAGTTATGGAGACCTAGAGGGAATGCAAAAAAATGAAAAGGCATTAATTTGCATGCACAAAGTATTTATATTATGTAAGTAGGCTCCAGAGCTCTCTCATTCTGCATTGTATGATCTAGCCCCTGCTGTCTTTGACTCACCAAGGAGTACCAGATAGCATCAAATGTAAATTCTTCTAACTGAGTAAAAGGATTAGAGGGATGACTCATCATACTTTATAATTCAACACTTGAAGATGGCTTAGTATGTTAAGTTTTTATTGTGGAAGCATGAGGTCCTGTATTTAGACCCACAGTATTCACATAAAAACTGTGGAGAATGGTACATGTTTGTAACCTCAACATTGTGCGAGGGAAGTGTGGCACAGAGAGAGGCAGATTCCTGAAATGGTGGCCAGCCAGTCCAGCTAATGAAAATCTCCAAGTTCAAGTTCAGTGATGATTCCCTATCTTATTACAAAAAAAAAAAAAAAAGGAAAGAGGCTAGAGAGATGTCTCAAGGGTTAAGAGCACTGGCTGCTTGTTTTCCCAGAGGACCTAGATTCCTCTCCTGACCCCACATGATGGTTCACAAACATCTCTAACTCAAGTTTCCAGGCAAAAAATAAAAGTAAAATTTAAGGTTCATGTTATTTCTAGTCTAAAACAACTTCATTTTAAAAAATCAGTAGAAGGAATTAGAAGGAGATATTCATGTTGACTTCTAACTTCCTTACATGCACACACACTCACACTCACACACACACACACACACACACACACACACACCCCAACTTTACACACATGAGCATGTCAAACTGAAGATCTCTCTCACTCAAAATACACAAACACACACAGGTGCAAATCTCATTTTAAATATTCTCATCACAATAAAATAAATATTAAAAATTCTCTAAAAGCTGTACAACACAAAATCCACAAGAATAAATGGAACATCTTGGAGACTACCATCTTGTGCAAAAACTGCATGAGAAAAACGCGATGACAAGATGATAATGTTTATCTCCATAAACATAATATAAATATTAAAAGTAGTAAATGTTTAAAGTCACAGTATTGAGTAATGCTTAAAATAACTTGCCAAATTGTTGAGGAATATTTGTGTATACTGTAAAGATATGTCTCTGTCTGAGGTGCCTTCTGATTGGTTTAATAGAGAGCTGAATTGCCAATAGCTAGGCAGGAGAAGATATACATATGGGTATGCATAATTCTTTTCATTTTTTTTCCTTTGAGACAAGATTTCTCTGTGTATCTCTGGCTTTCCTGGAACTCGCTCTGTAGACCATACTGGTCTCAAATTCACAGAAATCCATCTGCCTCTGACTCCCAAGTGCTCGGATAAAAGGCATGCACCACCACTGCCCAGGGAAGGATAAGCATATTTCTGAGGAGAGAGAGGAAGACAAGGAATCTAGGCACAAGGAGATGCCAGCAAGACTCTGGAGGTCAGAAATATGGTACAGAAGTACAGAGTAGACGTAAATGAAGCATGTAGCAGAACATGGATTAATAAAATCAGGTTAATTTAAGTTATAACAGCTAGTGGGACAGGCCTAAGCTAATAGCCAAGCTTTCATATTTAATAAGTCTCTGTGTCAATATTTGGGGGCTGGCAATCCAAATAGTGAAACAAGAAAGCTTGCTACATTTGATGCCCAATAAGCAGCACATAAATCCACATAATGTCTGAGAAAGCTTTCTGCCACCTACAGCCTGTCAGACGGGCTTGGTGCTCCTGGCACATACAGGCCCTGCTACCAGCCCTTGAATGGGGCTTCTGAGCAGCAGGTGACATGCAATGTCATGGTAGAGAGCTAGAGAGAAATACCTACTGCAGTGTGGACCCTGAAACTTCCCAGGGCTGGGGCTAATGGACCAACTCCAGGCTAGGGTCCACAGGTGTGAGACTGCTCTCACCAACCAGAAGGGGACAGAGCCAGACACCAAGCCATGTCTTAAGCAGGTTAGAGTTTGGCTCACTTAGAGAATGCTGCAGGCACTTAGTAAAACCAATTCCAGATGCAGAAAACCTCTAAATACATAAAATATACCTAAAACTGTTCATGAATGCTGAAAAAAGAAATGAAAATTGATATAGATTGTCGTAGAAAAAATAGTTTGGAAATTATCAAGTCTTTAAAGGAAAAGTAAGTAATAGTTTTAGAAAAGTCACATAAAGATGGGATAAGCACAGGGTGCCTTGATCTTGTATGGTGCTTTGTCGACTTTGAATTTTTTGAATGCTAATGAACACAAATCAATAGCTACTGAGAGTCACTGGATTATGGACACTGCTAAATTCAACCAACATATATAAGAATGTCTTAACTTCAGAATGGAAGTCAGAAAACATGTTGCGTTAGAGGAGAGGTTTTGCTTTTGTTTCAACAGGAAACAAAAAGCTATGGATTGCTTTAAAATTATTGGAGACCAGATTTGATTGTGGATGACCTGAAAATCTTGCTATAGACATGAAGAAAAACAATCAAGAAAAACTGAAAGACAGATGATGCATATGCTGATCCCTCTACACTGGAAAATCTCTGAGACTGAATGAGACATGACAAATCTTGTTGGCTACTGAGTCCTCATGGCTTATTATTTCATGCTGTCCTTTCATATGGTATTGATAGAGGTTTGGTTCTACAGTCCAAACAATCTTGTAAAGTTGGCAGATGCCTTTTATCTGCTCAAACATAGAATGAAAAGAATATTTAGCTGAATTATGCACACTGCACATTCCATATTTGTATTAATGCAGACATATATGCTGCCTTTAAAATATTGTGTGTGTTCAGAAAAACAGGATCAGACACCAGTCAAAACAAGTAGCCTAGTTGGTCCAGCCTCTCAGAATGCCTCTTTACAGTTTTCTCAAAAAACTATGTTCAGAACAACTTCAGTGCTGCTAGCTGAGATGATCTAGCCTCACAGACAACTACAGCCAGCACTTCAAATAAGACTTGCACTTTCCCATCACACAGAGGTTAAACAAACAAACAAACAAATAGTATAGACAGTTCTCCCAGGACTTGATCATTATCCCAATTTTCTCAGGTTCTCCTAAATATGCCATCAGCCCCAGACAACAGAAAACAGTCTAGTGAACATGGCATCCACATTCCCAAAAGATGGTTTCTAGTTGTTCAGAGTTTGTCATCATTTATAAGAATTGATTGCACTTTATTACTGATCATAGACAGGGAAAAATGAAACAAATTAGATTCGTGAATCTCTTTCTAAAAAGAAAGAAGAGAGATATTATATAGTAATTATAGGAAAAAAGGGTAGATTATTGAATCTACTTTTAAACTAATAAAGCAACTACAAGTCTCAAAAAGCTTTTCCCAGACAAGTTAAGACAGTCTTTTAAAATCCTCTGCTTTACAGAAAAGTGTGTCAGATATTCTACACCTATAGGCTAATGATGAATGTTCCAA
Organism: Onychomys torridus; assembly: GCF_903995425.1. Taxonomy (NCBI): domain Eukaryota; kingdom Metazoa; phylum Chordata; class Mammalia; order Rodentia; family Cricetidae; genus Onychomys; species Onychomys torridus. The sequence continues at coordinate 37,614,844 of NC_050465.1, forward strand.
CATTGCAAAGGAACCTTGAGTGACTCTCCATGCAGTCAGATCTCTGTCAAATCTGTAGTTTCAGAAGTTGTTTGCTCTGCACTTCCTGTTTACCCAGATAATATTTTATCTTTCTTGGGTCTTTGATGGAAGTTGAAGTCTAGATAGTTACACCATTGCCTTTGTTACCAAATTCAAAAAAGACACTTACAAAGGAGATATAAAGTTTATAAAGATTGAGGGACATAAAATCTTAGGATGTCCATCTAAGAAAATGTTTTAAGGTCTAAAATGATGTTTAGGTTGGTAATATAAATTATGATAAAAAGTAGTTTAGGTCTAAAACTTTGGATACATCAAGACAAGGTAGAAAATAGAGTATTTTCTCCAAGTGTGCCAAATACAAATGAAATAGACATGCGAATGCAATTCTTACCTATTGTTCATATTGTATATAGTTTACTGGGTTTGGAATTAAAATATTTTTTTTTTATTTCAACAAAAAGGGGGAAGTGGATGCACAAAAAAGTATTTTTCTGAATAATTGTATGGTAAGTGAAAGTAAAGATTTGCTTACTTTCATACACAGGCAAAAAGTTCAACATAACTGTATTAAATAATACTTTATAGGAAATTTAAAAAAAAAATGGGAACTAAGTGTAATTAGTTCCAAGAGTTAAAAAATGCCTGCATAAAGCACTCAAATTTTCACTTGAAGGAATGATCAGCTGTAAGTTCACAGGACAAATTTAAGTGTAACTGTTGTCAAAGGATTAGTAATGAAGGCAGAATCTTGGAGCAAAATCCATGTAAGGGTGCTCTATTGCAGGATTTCTGGTAAACATGAGTTCAGACCTATTTGGACATGACAGAATAACTTGCCATTTCCTCACGGGTAAATAGATTAGTTGTTCTATCTTTCACTTTAACGTCCAATTATTTTAAAGATCACCTCTGTTTTAGGAACCATTTTTCCTCATCACTTTCATAAAATGTAAGTTTTCTATTTCAACTGAGAACTTCAATGATACCTGATTTCATAGTAAAGATGTTGTAATAAATTAGTGAATGAACTTTTCCAAAATGGGTATCTGATACTTTGAAATTACATTTGTCTTCAATACTAAACAATGAAACATTTTGGAAAATGTTTTTCTTGTTTTGCAACTGACACCAAACTCTAGTTTACATAACTTTGTTTTTCTGGCTCTAACAGTGCTAACCTGTTTCAACTGTTCCCCAATTTTCTATTTATAAAGTTGGCTTCTTTTATGCTTAGCATGTTGAGTCAGTGTAAGCAAAATTAGTTTGCAACACCTGGCCTAGAAAATTTAGCTCCTGAGCAATCCTGTCCCCAAATTAAAATAATTTAGAGTTTTATCTCATGGCTGTGGTATAAAAATAAAGCCATCTGGGATTATTTTCTTGAAAGTTGGTGTACCAACTAAGAAAAAGTTTATTGATTGCATAAATATATGTAACTCTCCAGTGAACAGTAGCATTTCTGTTTGTGGATCCAAGTCAGCAAAAAGATTTGAAATGTAAATTGTTGCCAAAAGCCTTTGAGTTCTAGATCTACTTTGGAGAGACTAGCTTTTAAAACAGTACTTAAAATAGCACTACCTTGCCATAGTCATCTGTTGGATCAATTATCTAAATACACTTGGGAAATTAATTTATTTGATAGCCTTATTTTTTCCACTTTCAAATGTGAAGTTTAAAATTTTTATTTCTTATGAATAAAAAAGGTTACTTTTAAATTCTGTCATTTTGCTACTGGTGGTCTATGTAGGTTATTTGTTGAAAGAAATGTTTGAGCTTTTTCTAAAGTATTTAACATAACAAATGAAATCCATCTTGTAAAGATTCTATAGTGCACTAAATATAGCACAAATAGAGGGTGAGTGTTAAAGGAGTCTAATAACATTCAGAAGAAATCATGATTATCTAGAACCCAAAGGGTATAAATTAATAGGCCATCACCCTAGCAGGTACACTTACTGTCTAACAACATAAATCATTAATCAACTGCAAACCCATTGTGTCCTTGGAATTCAGCTCAATTATTTCCTGGGAAATGATCCAGTCCACTTAGTTCGGAATATAGATCAGCCCCTCTATCATCAAGCATTTACCTGATTCAACTATCCTTGGTCAAGAAGGCAAGATCACCAAGAAGGTGAAATCAGATGGCTCAAGCAGTTTTACTAAGAAGGACATGTGAGGAAGAAACCTGGAATTTTCAATAACCCGGCATGTCCCTGTTTATTTGCTCAAATGCGGTTTTGAAAGATCATTTACGTAATAACATGCTTTATCACTAATTGGCATCTGTCAATTTAATCAAGCCAATTGATTAAAATAGGATCAGGAGGGTAAAAAGGTCTTATAATTTCTATATGTATGGAAAGTTAAATCATTTGTGCTTAACAACATTATTCATGTGGTTGGATTTAAGTTAATGATTTTATGTGATACATCTTATATTTTCCATACTTTAAAATGAATTCCTTATTATTTACTACCATTTTTTTTTCTCATGAAACATTTAATCTGTGTCTCTCCATTCTTGTAATTCAGTTTTAGTATTTATGTTTTTACACCTTTGTATCACTTTACTGTTTGGAGCATTTACTAAAGAGTAAAAATGTGTCAGCCTTGGTACTGTTAATATTGTAGGTAGCTGTGTATACTTTCCTGAGTTCTTCAGATAAAGTTTAAGCATTATCTCACTGATATGTAGCCTGTAAACTGTTCAGTATCCATGTCCTTGTAATGATACAATCTGGTTTGTGGCATTACCAGTGTTTCCTGTGTCTAACATCACTACTCAAGTAATTTTAATAAACACTCCTTTTAAAGTCAAGTACAGTTTACTTATAATTAATGCAACTGGGCAAATGAGATGGCTTTATGGGCAAAAGTGCTTGCTATACAAAGTTAGAGACCCGAGTTTGATCGCCAAGACCCAAGTAAAGGTAGAAATAGGGAACTTACTCTATAAAATTGTTCTGTGACCTAAACAACGGCCCAGTCGTGCTACTCCCACACATATAAATATATCACACACACAATAATAAATAAATACAATTAAAAATTAATGAAATACATGATACATGGTTTTCATGTTAAAAATGGCCATCATTTTCTATGCTGATATGTTTTGTTTTGTGTACTTTCAAAGAACAATACAATATCTATAAAGGACAATAAGCCAAATGTTTCAAATTCAATGGCCCTTTGCTGTGATAATGATGTGTCCAATTTCATTTTCCTTCAGCCTAAAGACTTTTTAAAATATTTCTGATAGTTCAGACTTGTTGAACACATTGTTTTCCAGTTCATATTTATCTGTAAATGTCTTCATTTTGACTGTATCTCAGGTAATGTTACTGTTGCTGTAGAATTCTGTGATACCCATTGTTTCCCAAGGAGGTCCAGAATCATTCTTATCATATGTTTCTGTGAGCTATGTATTTTCACTGAATAAATTCAAAGTTTTCCATTTATATGTCCTGGTCATTATACTTGCCATCATCATTGTATTGTCTCTGCTTGGTCTTAGCAGCAAACATTTCAGTTACCAGAGACTTTACTTTTTTCTTATCTTTTTGAAAACCGTCCACATGTGCCACAAATGTATGAGTGAGAAGCTAATTTACGCATTGAAGCAAAGGTGTTGGCTCACACATTTCCAGCTCTGTCACTTTTTTTTTCTTCCCTTGATGATGTCCCCAAACTGTATCTTAAGATTTTCAGTAGACTATGAATCATCTATTTTTAAAAGCAAACTTTACACACACACACACACACACACACACACACACAAATGGAAGCAAAAAATGATTTATGAAATGCTCAGAAGCAGAAGAAAGTAAAAGGTTTTTCTACCCAGGAACATGAGCAGGAAATATTTGCAAGCAGAAAAGAAAACAATGAAAACAAACAGTCTGATTAGTTGCACTGGGAAGTGAGACATTTGCCTATATGGGCATAGTCTAGTTATTGCAAGCCTGAAATTATCTGAAGCATGTGCCAGTTTTGAGGCTTGGATATAAACCTAATTTAGGTTGCCTTTTATATATTGCTTTGGTTCACCATACAGTGGTTCAAAGTCCTGAGAATAATGTAGTCTAAATTTAATATAATTTATATTAAACAGAAAGTTAGCTGGCAATCACAGGTAATCCAGAGCTTACTCTCAGGATAGATATTAGGAAATAGGAAACTTGCTTGGTGCCCATGAACTCAGAAATGCAACTTCTGATCCTGATTTATTTTGCCTTACTCATTCTTCAATGACTCAAAAAGATCTAATTATCAAACAAATTTGAGTTATTTCCTGTCTGAGGTGTTGTCCAGGAAAGACCAAGTTGGATTATTATATCTTCAACTTCAACACAAAGTCATAAATAAATGAATATTATATGACATAATTTATATGCTTCTTAGAATAACTAAGTATTAAAACTTCCCTCACCCTTCATGACACTGAAGCTATTTGACCTGTGATGAATATGTATGTTTGGGAAGGACATCAGAGGAGGTAGAGGTAGTCAAGAGGAGAAAAGAATAAAGCAATGAAAGACCTTAGCATAAAAATAAGACATTATTAAAACATTCACACACTATACTGTGTGATCTTGCAAGGACAGCATCTCTGCAAAGAGGCCAAGGGAGGCCGTCTCATCAAGTTGTGAAGCTGAAACCTAAGTGGCAGCAGAAATCCCAGGGTATCCATGATGCCAGAGCCAAATAAAAATTATGACTATTCTTATGACATACAATGTATGCATGATTTACAAGTAATAGAGACTGAATCTTTAAGAATGCAGGTTATTTACTATCACTAAAGTAATAAGGCACATAGAAAATTAAATATCTTCATAATTGCAAAGAAAAACAGAGAAGAGACAGATAGACAGAAACAAGAGGCAAAAGGGGAGGTTAAAAATGAAAGGGGGAATAAAGAAAAAAAACAGAGGAATAATATTACAGCCTCTGGCAGAAAAACAGCAATCTATGTGACTCCTCAGAACAGGTGCAGAGTAAATTGCCATTTATTTTATGACTACTACCTTATGTCATCACTTACATCCAGGGAATTTAGGAAAAATTCTTGTATCCAATCAGCTAAAACGTTTTGAGCTACCCAGTTTATAGTGGTATTACCTCCTAAAGGGCAAGGTTATATTTGTTCAGTTGGGAGTGTTTTTAATTTTTGTTAGTGTTGATGATAACAAAATGTGTCAACCCAAGGCAGGACTCTGATATAAACTCATTTAGTAGAATTAGCCAGCAGCTCACAAAAGCTAAATATATCCATCATTCATATACATTTGTCTAAGTACTTAAAAAGTTCTTCTTGATTGATTAAATGAGAAAAATAAAATATGATAATATAATTATTAATATATATTTATATATATATAAAACTTAACATGAATATAAGTTTGACTATCATAGAAGAATACTTATTAATCTGTATTTCTTCATTATCCATTAAAATTTAAATGTGATACACAAACATAATACCTTAAATGAGAACAGAAATATATATAAAGTTTAACAAAATTAACTTTAAATTTGTATCAATAAAGTAAAATCCATAGCAATTTAACACATTGTTGCTCTTTAAAAGTAGGTTCAATAATCTACCCTTTTATCCTATCATATTTATATCCTATATTTCTATATCATAGCATCCTTTCTTATTTTAGAAAGAGATTGACTGTGACCAATAACAATTTACAACAAACAACCTAAACAAAGACACACATCCATAATCCACTTTTTGCGAATGGGAGTGTAGTTTTCTAGGCTACTTCCTGCTGATAGAGAGTGCTATATTCTTATGGGGATCCTGAGAAAATTAAGAATTATAGTCAAATACTAACTGGAATAGTCTGTGAGGCTGCATTGTTTGAGTCAGTTGCCTTGAAATAGTTCTGGATGTTGGTTCATCTGGGTCTTTCAGGGGGTATTGGCTGGTCAAACCTGATGTATCTTAACCTGGAACAAATCCATGGCTTTTCGCTTCCTGTGGTAACAAAAGCAAAGCCTCATTTTCAAAGCAACATATCCTTAGATCCAAACCTTGAAGTCAAGATACCTTTAAAATATATATATTGGTTTAACTGAGCAGCCTTTACAATCAAATGTCTTTCTGAAGTTAAAAATATCAAAGACTACCCTTAATATTCTTTCTTTATTCTGTACGTTTAGTTGTTTAATTATTATGTGGCGAGGGGACATTTTTGGGGGGGTCTAGTCTGTTTGGTGTTCTATAGGCTTCTTGTATCTTCATAGGCATTTCTTCTGACTCAGCCTGTTTCTTCCCAGAATTCCCCTTGTCTGTTTATTCCACCTATACTTTCTGCCTGGCTACTAGCCAATCAGCATTATATTAAACCAGTGTACAAAAGCATTATATCAAGGCAACTGAGCTTACCTAATATTTCATTAATTTCTTTTTATATTTAAGAGGGAAAATGCATGTAAGTATAATATTATGTCCAGTAAATAAAAGGCATAAAATTTTATACTTTTATATTTTCACTTTGTAATCTTATCACTTTACTCCTTATAAGAAAATAGTTTTAATTTTATGCCTATTGATTTCTTAGAATACCTAGGGTTTGTTCTGTATGTATATTGGTTTCATTGGAAAAAATCTGAGGAGAAACTTCTAAACTTGTTCACATACACATGATTTGAATGCTTAAGGAGACATATGTAACAGCTTGGATGGCTTGACATCCCATTAGCATGTGTGTGCTAGAAAGAATCAATCTTTAGAGCATACATACTCTTGTCTTGCTGTCTCCAGTTTGCTAAGTGTGAAAGGAGTCTTTCCTGTAGTGGGAAATCCCCACTTTAAAAGCCACCAGATCACTTGTGTTTCTTGAAGAACATGACTCTTGGGCACCATGTTGATAAAGATTTCCCTGTTCTATGGAATACCCAAACTTTGTATTCTTTCATTTTCTACAGGGGACACACACACACAGACACACACACACACACACACACACACACACACACACACACATATCTGAGATTAAAAATAGCCTTTGAAATATATTATTATATTCAAATAATCATCTTCCATATATTCATGGTAATACTAGTATCATATTATATCATAAATATATAACAATATATTTTCTTATAGTTATTATTTCATTTGGATAAGAGAATGGACTGTTTAATTAGCCAAATTACATTTTATTTTGTATGTTTTCCTTTACATTTAGTTCTCATTTTAATAAATGCAGATACCATGTATCACTTTGTGTCCTAAAAAGCACTTTTTCCTCCCTAAACTACACAATCTCAGACATCCAATGGAATGTAGAGATATGTAAATCCAATAGTTGTATACTAGAGATATAAAAATTGGGATCTACAATCACTTGCCTAATTAGATTCACAAAATAGCTAGTCATTGAAGATTATACTATTTGCCCTTTTCTGATATACATCCTAAGCAGCAAGTCATTCAAGCCTTACTTAAATAAATATGTATATTTTTAGTATTAAGAGATTTTCTGTTCATTTTACATACCAACTACAGATCCCCTGTCCTCCCTCCTCCAGAACCCCAGCTTTCCCTCCCACCCCCCCATTCCTACCTCCTCCAAGTCAAGATCTCTGAAGGAGATTCAGCAGAGCCTGGTACATTCAGTTGAGTGAGGTCCAAGCACCTCCTCTCTGCACCAAGACTGCACAAAGTGTCTCACCATAGGCACTAGGCTCCAAAAAGCCTGCTCATGCACTAGGAACAGGCCCCAATCCCACTGCCTGGGGACCCCCTAAACAGTTTGAGCTAAACAACTGTCTCACCTATCCAGAGGCCTAGACCAGTACCATGGGGGTTCCTCAGTCATTGGTCCACAGTGCATATGTTTCCAATAGTTTGGATAGTTTTCTCTGTACATCATGGTCTCAATGGCCCTTGCTCATAGAATCCTTCCTCTCTCTCATTGATTGGACTTCTGTAGTTTACAGCCTGTTAGCCAGCCATGGTTTCTGCATCTGCTTTCATCAGTCACTGGATATGGGCTCTGTGATGACAGTTAGTGTATTCACCCTTCTGATCACCAGAGCAGGCCAGTTCAGACACCCTCTCAACTATTGCCAGTAGTCTATAGTGGGTTTATCCTTGTGGATTCCTGGGAATTTCCCTAGCACTCTGTTTCTCCCTATTCCCATGATGTCTTCATTTGTCATGGAATCTCTTTCTTTGCTCTCCCACTATGTCCCTGTTCCAGCTCAAACCTCCTGTTCCCCTATGTTCTCAACCCCCATCCCTTACCCTCCTTTACTCCCTCACGCCCAGTTTGCTCATGTAGATCTCATCTATATCTCCTTTGCTGGGCAATCCATATGTCTTTACTATGGTCTTCCTTACTAGAAAGCCTCCTTGGAGCTGTGGGTTGCAGTCTGGTTATCCTTTGCTTTTCATCTAGGATTGGCATAAAAATTGACATACGGCCCAATGGAATTGAATTGAAGGCCCTGACATTAATTCGCTCATATATGAACACCCAATTTTTGACAAAGAAGCCAAAACTGTACAATAGAAGAAAGAAAGCATCTTCAACAAATAGTGCTGGCATAATTGGATGTCAACACGTAGAAGATTGCAAATAGATGCATATCTATCACCATGCACAAAACTCAAGTCCAAGTGGATCAAAGACCTCAAAATAAATCCAGTTATTCTGAACTTGATAGAAGAGAAAGTAGGAATTAGTCTTGGATGTATTGGCACCAGAGATCACTTCCTAAATATAACATGAGTAACATAGATACTGAGTGCAGCAATTAATAAATGTGACCTTCTGAAATTGAGAAACTTTTGTAGGGCGAAGGACATAGTCAATAAGACAAAATGACAGCCTACAGAATGGGAAAAGATCTTCACCAACCCTATATCTGACAGAGGGCTGATATCCAGGATATATAAAGAACTCAAGAAATTAGACATCACAATATCTATCAATCCAATTTAAAAAATGGGCTACAGAGCTATACAGAGAATTCTCAACAGAATAATCTCAAATGGCTAAAAGAAATTTAACATTGCTCAATATCCTTAGTCATCAAGGAAATGCAAATAAAAATGACTCTGAGATACTACCTTACACCTGTCAGAATGGCTAAGATCTAAAACACTGAAGACAGCTTATGTTGGAGAGTATGTGGAGCAAGGGGAACACTGCTCCACTGTTGGTGGAAATGCAAACTTGTACAGCTACTTTGGAAATCAGTATGGTGGTTTCTCAGAAAATTGGGACTCAACCTCCCTCAAGACCCAGCTATACCACTCTTGGGCATATACCCAAGGAATACTCTCAATCATGCCATAAGGACACATGCTCAGCTATGTTTATCACATCATTATTTATAATAGCCAGAACCTGGAAACAATCTAAATGCCCCTCAATTAAAGAATGGGTTAAGAAAATGTGGTACATATACAAGATGGAGTACTACTCAGCAGAGAAAAACAATGACATCATGAGGTTTGCAGGCAAATGAATGGGACTAGAAAATATCATCCTGAGTGAGGTAACCCAGACTCAGAAGGACAAACATGGTATGTACTTACTTACATATATTTTTAAACACTGGTTTCTAATTGGTCACCATCACTATTGCTTCATAATCTTCTCATGTAATAGCCAAATTAAATATAAGTCAATAGGCTTTCCCACTTCAGCTCTTGTACATCAAATATACAGGAGATGATGAAAATATAACCCTTTCTCTTCTTTGTCTCCCACACATTGTAATTTATATTTAGTAATAGGTTTTGATAAGTAGAAGTGAGAGTATCAGAAAAATGTAGGAAACAAAAACACATAATATGACTATTTACACAGTATAAAATATTACAAGGAAATATTAAAATAAAAATAATAAATGTTTGCAAGGGAAAATTAAATCCTGCATGTTTAGTACCTAAGTGATACCTTTAATTTACAAGAGTTTCAAAAATCCAAAAGCATAAGAAATTATAGGAAACACTGAGGAAACTGTGTGGACTAGGTTTGAAGACATGAAAGTATTCATAGATAGTGAACCCTTTCTGTTTTCCCTGTAATTTATTCTTTGGATGACTTCACCTTATAGTTGTAAAATTTTAAGAGGTATATTCTATTGTTCAACTGAATTTGTATTTGATGAAAAATATTCTCAGAGAACTTATGTGATTCTTTTCAAGTCATTTGGTTTTGACAAGTGCCTGTGTCCAAGGTTATATGAGTACCCAAGTTAAACCAGAGATCTAAGTTACAAGTGGTCAGTAAGCCTGAGATTTCTCTACACATCTTCAAAGTTCACCATCCCAAAGTGCTTCATTAGCTAGCAAGTTTTCACACAGGGAAGAGAACACATCAAATTCCAGATGTTAGTTTAAGTCATATTGGTTTTCTTATTTTCAAATACTATGATATAAAATGTTGATATTATTTATAGCCATAAATAATAGAAAGATTAATAATATGAGTATAAGAGGAGAGATGAACCATGTTTACTGACAGACAGATATGTAATTAGTAATTAAATGGCTTGAAACATGGATGAATGAATAGGCAGACAAGAAACAGATAATATTCTACACAAGTAACAGGCATATGGAGATGAATCTAGTGGTTTGGTTGATGCTAAAAATATTTTTGATATCTGCATGTTTATTTGATATCAAAACATCTGCTCATTGTAAAACAGGCCAATCTTTGAGAATCCAGTAATTGATTTTTTTAATGATCTATTGAAATAGGGCTTTTATGAAATCTTATATTGTATAATTCCTCACAGTGTTGCAGGTTTCCATTTTGAAATGGCAGTCATCAAAAACATTTTAAAATTTTAAGAGAAAGAACTTTAATTGTAACAAATGTCTTATAAACTAATCTGGTTCTTCAAGATATAGAGACACACCATGAATTCTAAAATAAGGATAAGGATGGGTATATAGGATGATTTGGAGTGAGGAGAGGAGAGGTACAAGTATTATAATTAAAATAATCAAACACTGTAAGTTAATGACTGGTATATATTGGTGAAATGAATTAAAAAATAATACAAAATGCTGGGTGGTGGTGGCACATGCCTTTAATCCCAGCACTCAGTAGGCAGAGGCAGGCGGATCTTTGTGAGTTCGAGGCCAGCCTGGTCTACCAAGTGAGATCCAGGGAAGGCACAAAGCTACACAGAGAAACCCTGTCTCGAAAAACAAAACAAAAACAAAACAAAAACAAAAACAAAAAAACAAAAAAATACAATCAAAAGATAAATAAAAATATACCAAAATAAACAAAATATATCAAAATAAATAAAAATATATCTGTGTTTCATGGATATAATTCTTAGTGACACTCTTCATTCTATAATTGTCTTTGGTGTTTTCCTCTTTGTATTTCCAAATTATCATTTGTCATGATAAGAAGATTCCTTTAAAGGACAGATGGAGATCATTCAGTATAGTCTAACACATGGAACTGCATTAAATTGTTTAAAGATTTATATTTCCTCTAATGCTTATTCATATTGTTCATAAAATTGTTTTCATTCACCAGTAATTTATGCTTGTATCATAAGGCTGCAACTCATTTTCCCTCTTTTGAAAATTAGTTATCTTCTAAAATCTTATAATAACTTTTTTCAGGTTAAATATTCTTCAATATTATCAGATTATATCTATCATAAACTTAAAACTTATTCTGAAACTCCTGTTTACAATCAAAATGACAAAAATCACAATGGGATTAATTTTCTCCACATCAGATGGGTTTAAATTTAAACACATGATGAAGTAGGAGTACCACTTTATCAAACAAGAATTATATTAAAATCTAGTCCTTGATGGGCTAGCAAATAACTTAGTTTCCCACTGGTTCAGGCATGCAGAGGAAGTTTAATTTTCTCCCTGTGTTCTGGTTGACTCCTATCCCACTTCCTTGCACACCTGGAGTATTATAATCTTGTAAATGCAAAATTACATTGCATTCACTCTTCAGTAACTTTTCTCCAATCAAAGCAAACACAATAGAGAAAAGAGTCATCATCTCCCACAGCAGCATCCCACCAACAGCTTATCGGCTCACTGTGGTGTCATACCATCCAATAATTTCAATGCAAAATATCTTTACAAATGAATCCTGTCGATTCTTTACACCATGAAAATCATTAGCAAGGATAATTAACCGAGACTCTGGTGATGAATAGAGCTGCATTACTGATCAATGCAATAAAGAACAGAAGCCTCTAATTACAGATATAGAGCCTTGAAGCTACTGAGAAATGTAATTTAATGTTGCTGCCCAGATTTCACAAAGCCTAATACAAGTGTACAATGAAAACAGTTAGTTCTTCCCACAGATAACGATTCTGGGCCCAGTCCAGGTGGATAAAAGTGTGCCCATCTGTGAGAAGGGGCTTGAATCTAGCAAGTACCATGACTGAGGGGAAAAAAAACATTTATAAAAGTAAACCTGCTTAAACGTTTTTATAGGTGCTCTCAGATAAACCCCAGTCTTTTACCACATTCTCTGGCAAATTCTTTGATTTATCAAAAGTCGAAAAGGGCTTTTGAGAAACCTATGAATCGCATAAATGATAAAAGAAGAGCCCTTAGAATGAATGGTCACTCATCATTGTCTGTTTCTTATACACAAAGCAGACCTTTGTTCAACTACAGTGAAAATATTAAGTTGTAAATGTGTTTGCCAAACTCAGTTGGTGGTATGAATTAGGTAAGTCTCTTCTCAAAATGAAGAGTAATGTAGAGTATACTGAGCAGCAATAAAATAATCTAGGAGCTAGAGTTATTTCAATGGATAAGAACGTGTAATGCTGTTACAGAAGACCAGAGTCCTATTCCCAGCACCCATAGAGGGAGTACAGAGGAGCCTCTAACACTGGCTCCAGGGGATTTGATTGCACTACCTATACAAGCACCTAAAATCATGTGCACACACAACCCCACAAATAAATATAATTAAAAATAATATAAAAATTTCAGATTGAAAGATGGCAAGGAGCCACAGGGGAAAAAAAACGAAGTAGGGGTTTGTAGAGTTGGGGGTCTGGTATTAAAGACCGATTGCAGGGACAGCTGCAGCTTAATTTTATTTTATTTATTTATTTGTTTATTTATTTGAGCTGAGGACCGAACCCAGGGCCTTGTGCTTGCTAGGCAAGCGTTCTAACACTGAACTAAACCCCCAACCCCATAATTCTTTTTTTTTTCTTTGTTTTGTTTTGTTTTTTGTGATAGGGTTTCTCTGTGTAGCTTTGTGCCTTTCCTGGAACTCGCTTTGGAGACCAGGCTGGCTTCGAACTCACAAAGATATGCCTGCCTCTGCCTCCCGAGTGCTGGGATTAAAGGCATGCACCACCAACGCCCAGCTTAATTTTTTTTTCAAACAATAACATCCAGAATAATGAATGTTAATTAGGTTTCTAATGCTGGTGTGTAGAATCTTAGGTCTGCCATTTTACTGCTATGTGCTTACTGAGACACTTTTTTTGTGAATCAGTCTCATTGTTTATCTTAGAAGTATAGCAACGTCATCAGTAACACACACTTGAAATGCATACAAATTGAAATTGTTTAGTATAATACTATGCAACTTCCTCCTCTGGATTGCCTACATCGTCAAGTCTTTCCCCTGTTTTCCTCTAGTGTTCTCAACATTTCACTTTTAAGATAAAGGAATGTGTGCACTTTGAATGATTTTTGTGGAGAGTGCAGGGTTTGGATTTAATTTTATCCTTCTATATGATGATATCCACGTTTCAAAGGATCATTTCTTAACGAGGCTCTTTTTCCAGTATCTGTTATTGAAAGCTTTTGAAAATATTAAGTCCCCAGAGTCACAGTTTTTAGGGCTTATTTCTAGGTATTCTATTCTATCTAACTGTTCTTTATATCTGATTTGTGTTAGTGGCATACTCTGTATTGTGTTAACTCCAGATTGATTTTTAGGTTCTTTTAGTTCCTGTTTCATTAATTTCTGCCGTGCTCTTTCTACTGTCTGGTAATTCATGGTATCTGAGTTTTTCTTCCTTTTTTTCCTCAACCTTGAAAAGCTTCATTAGGTCACATGCAATCTCTATGATTTCCAAAAGTGAAGATGCATATCCATACACTTTACTTGTTGGGCTGGATTAAATAAACTCAATAGTTGGTGATAGACTATGCCATTATTTGAGCTTGATCTGAGGAAGATTTACATTTCTTCCATGAATTATTCCAGGACTCACTCTTCAAAAGTGGATTATTCAATCCCCAGGTGTGTTATTTCTTAAGTTCTTCTTACTGATTATTTCAATATTATTCTATCATAATATTTTAATATACAAGGACATACATTAATTATTTTGTATTTAAGTCTTTGTGGCTTATAATTTGTTCAGCTTTAGGGATATTCTGTCCCATAAATAATAATGTGAAATCTTGTCCTGTTCAGTGGAATTCTGTACATATCTATTAAATACAGTTTATTTTATTTGTATAATTTATATATGAAATTTCCTTTGCTTGCTTTTAGTTTTAAATACTTACCTAAATACAAAAGGAAGGTATTGAATTACTGTGTCAAGATCTGTAAGAACTTTATGACTTTTGCTTTTTGTTATGTGAAACACCTTTAATCAGCACTTGGGAGGTAGAGGCAAGTAGATCTCTGTGAGTTCAAGGCCAGCCTGGTCTACAAAGTGAGTTCCCTGTCAGTAAGTACTGTTACATACAGAAACCCTCTCTTGAAAAAACAAACAAACAAACAAAAAAGTTTATTTTGGAAACATTCTTGTCTACATCCTCATCCTCAATTAATTTCCTTACTTCATTGAGTTGAATATTTGAGTCTTCTTTATGGTCACTGATGCTAATTTCAAATATGCTTTGAATTGAAATAGAATTGTATCACTCCCCTTTCTCTTTTCTTCCTGCAACCATGATCAGACATCGTCCCTCAGGCCCCTCCTGTATTCTCCCCACTCTAAAATTGATAGCCTCTTTTTAAATTGTTTCCTCTTTTAAATATTTTTATTATTTTTAAATTTATTTATTTTATTTTATATGCCTTGGAGTTTAGCCTGTGTGTATGTCTGTGTGAGGGTGTCAGGTCTTCAGGATGGGTGCTGTGAATAGAACCCAGGTCCTCTGGAAGAGCAGTGAGTGCTCTTAATTGCTAAGCCATCCCTCCAGTCCTTGATACCCTCTTTTTATTTGATTGTTATTGTTATATTTTCACATATCTATGTGTGTTGGTATATAGTGCATTCATAAATATATATGTATATAACACACACACACCTATGTGAATATAATCTGTTAAATTCACTTCTGTTGTCTGTATGTATGATTTCAGTGTTGGCCTCTCTGCCTTAGACAACAAATAAGGCATTTCTTCTGCCTTAGAGGAATGGGGAGAAGTTGCTTTTCCTTCTTCCAGAAGTCCGTATTGTCTGTGGTACTTTGTTTATTGAGGCAACCAAATAAAACTTTCCCCTTCCAAGTTAGTGTGTCTAGTGATACTGGCATCTTATAGTTTTATTTATACAAATATTTATGCACCAGTTTCTAGGACAGACTGTTTCATAGTGATTTCCTGGTTTGTTTTTTTTGTTTTTGTTTTGGTTTTCTTTTTGTCCTTTTTTCTTTTTTAGCTCTTATAATCTCTATAAGCCTATCTTTGTTCTTTGAACTATACATGCAGAAGTTGTGACGTAGATGTATCCATTGGGGCTGGTCTCCCCACAATTTCTGTATTCTGACCAATTGTGATTTTCTGTCATAGTCTCCATTTGCTATTAAGAGAGGCTTCTTTGAATAGATGTGATAGCTACCATTATCTGTTTGTATGAGGATCAGAGTAATAATGTAGTAAGAAATTATGCTAGTGTAGGAAAGTAATGGTACTAGAGTATTTTCTAAGTTCTATGCCCTCGCTCACACAGAGAGGCTGACAAGATTTCCAGTTAAAAGCATTATTTGCCTGCTTGTCTCATGCTGAGTTTGCCCTGAGTCCAATTAGGCAGTTGGCTGCTGCTGAGAGGTGAATTTCACTTATTTCATCTCTATGCCCCTGTAAGAGCAACTATGAATTCTCTATTCGTTTATAGAACCAGAAAGTGGCAACTTTGTGAATTTCTCATAGTGTGTTATAGTCTCCTGTTTATTTCTTTGCTATATTTTGAATAGCCATTAGAGTGCTTATGTCCTCCTTTTTTAACCTGACCCATTTTTAGCTGCCCATGGTTTGGTTGCTTGTCTTGTTTGTTGGTTGGTCTGTGTGTTTTGCCCTCCTTGGTGGCTGTCTTAAGGAGGCATTACAGTGCCTGTTATTTTTTTAGAAAGCAGGTAGCTTCGGTTCTTTCTAATAATTGACTAGCAGTTCTGGCATTGACTTAGTTGAACATTGTATAAAATATGAAACATTCAAAATACTAATAAGAGGGGGTGTTGAAGGTAATAGAAAATGTATATATTGGTGGTAAAGCAGATGTGGAAATAAGGCAGAGCCCTGTGACAAAGAACTCTCGGAAGGAAAGTTTTTCACAATATAATAGAAACTAATTTTGTATGCAGCTTCCACACTTTCATGAAATATAGCTCTGATCTCTGCCTTGTTTCTACTCTTTAACACATATAGTTTATATGTGTATTTAAATCAATCACGTTATAGATGCATGCACATATTCTTCAAAGGAAAAAAAACCTATAGCTTTAAAAAATTTAAATGTGAAAACTATTTTCTAAAGTGCACTAAGTATTCAGTAAATATCACCTTACCATATCCTCAATTTCAATTTTTATTTGCTTTCTTTCTCTGTAACTAATAAAAATATTACTTGAAGATTTCCTTGAGACTATCTTTGTACATAAAATATGCTAAATATATTTAATAAATATGTATTCTAGAAGCAGTTTTTGTGAAAACCAGTAGTGCAGGTAGACCTGCCTGACCTACACACCAAAATGAAAAGCCTCTGAGAATGCTGTTTACCATGATGAGTGTGTATATAGGAATTCACTTCTGGTACTTTGCGATTTAAGATCTCCACAGAAGTACTTACGAGGACACCTGCAAACAAATTTGGAGAAAAGTTGACCACTGATAAACAGATGCTAATTATGGAATAAGGAAATAAAGATAAAAAAACTAGAGGAAGTTCTAAAACTACAGTTGGATAGACGTCCATAACCACACACACACACACACACACACACACACACACACACAAAAAAAAAAAAAAAAAAAAAAAAACCTGCATGGGCAAAGAAGACATACTCCATTCACATGATGTCATTATGTCATTTCATGTCATTTCAGTTATCAATGGCAGGGAAACAATTTGAATTTCAATTACTAAGTAAAGCCTCCAACATATTTTTAGACATTAATTACATATTATTTTATGTGTTTCTTATTTAAGCTGAATACCTAAGGAAACCTTTAATAATAAAGCTGAGTAAAGGGAGAGAATAAATAATAACATAAGAAATAACAAACATGGATTAATGTAATAGTATCAGATGTGCAATGCAGACTGGATGCAGACACAGAAAACAACCTCCAGTTCTGCTCTTCCAAGTGTGGCAAGTCACCAGAGCAAAACTGAGAGAACCGGTGTCTGTAGGTTCTAGAAGGGAGTAGAAAGAAGAGCCCTTAGAGGAGATATACATCTGATTCTGGGAAGTACCTGAAGGAACTTCTCTTGGAGACACTGTGAAGAAGAGGTTATTACGCATATTGACTGATGTCCTCAATTATGTGGACATTGAAAAACACCTAGCAAGGCCTTTACAATCATTCCTTTCCATGTCCAGGAGTGGAGCTAGAAGGAACTGTGAAAGTTCAATTTGGCCGAGATATTGTTATCTGGGGCCCAGACATCGTTGTACAAATGTTGTGCCCCCTGGAGTGTTCAAATCCAAATTGAATCCAATGAGTTCTAAGTGGAAATGACTGTCAGATGTTCTGTGTGGCTCCTCATGACAGATCTATGTGTTCATTTTCCTCTTTCTAAAGATATGAGTTTAACAAATAACAGGTAATTTCTCACATTAAACTCAAACCAAAGAAATGCCACCACACTGTGTAATTTGACAAACTTATACAGTAAAAGGATTTATGATGAATTCTTCAGAGATAAAACCACCTTTGGAAGTTTCTATTTTGATTTTTTTTCTCCTCAAGGCCACAGCGAGAACGGCATTCTCATGTGGTCTCATTCTATATAAACGATCGCTGTGAATAACTTGAAAATCCATGTTTAAAAATTGAAAATAAGCCTCATTTTTCATTATTTCTTTTCACTTAAAGTCAGCATGTAAAGTGACAAACCTTGTAATCAAAAGGAAATGCTTTGAGACAAACTGTTAGCTGTTGTTTTTTTTTTTTTTTTTTTTTTGTTGTTGTTGTTGTTGTTGTTTTTTGGTAATAAATTAAAAGGATTGAGAGGAACTATTATAAATAACATATTGATTTAGTAGGCTGCTAAAACTGAACAGGTGAAAACAGTTCTTCACCAGTTCAGAATTTATTCATCTGCATCATGGCACATTTAATGAAGTCCTAAGTACAACAATGAAATTTATATATACATTACCTCTTAACAGAGAAAGATCCAAGTTTTAATTTATATATGTATATGCATATATATTTTAAATATTGTTGGGAACTTAAAAATCATAATGGATTAATTTGGGGTTACGATACATTTTACAATATAAATTCTGTCTGCATGACGCCAACCAGTCCTAGTCATTGTCTTCCAGTATGAAGGACCACTGCTCTGAGATGAAGCAGGAAGGAGCTGTGTGAGGACTATAAAACACCACTAGAGGTTTCCATGACAACAAAGTTCACACTCATCCAGTAGCTTCTCACCTTCCATTTAGTGACCAATCTACACACTCAAAGGAGGACCATGTGGGGAAGGAAAATGCTAAGTTTTACATTGAACTAGAGAATGATCTACTGAATAAAGAACTACAATTAGTTTTGAGTTGGCTAACACATATCATTGAATGGCTTTTTAAAAATGTTTTCTGAAACAAAAATTTTTGGAAATTGTTCCCTCAGTAAAAATTTTAATAAATGTGATTTGAATTTTTTTATTGCAACGTGGGCAAAAAATCAGATAATTAACATTTAAATTTTCAAATTAAATTATATTGAAATGACAAAATTATCAGGATTTTTAATATTGCACCATAGCAGAACTCATTGTCTTTCATGTAAATTTTAGTCAGTTTTCCCATGACAGAAAGGTATTATCTTAAAATTGTTTCCAAATACTTTCCTGTGGTATTTTTAATTTATACATAATCTCACACTATTGTAATTTTCCTATGTCTTAAGATAGCTTCCAACTCACACACAAATTCAGATTTTTTTCAGTGAGTCTAAATATGAACAGGGTGTAGATTTCATGAGGAAATATAAGATTCATGAATGCTTAACTCAGAATTTTAAAGAAGAAATTTTTTGAAAAGAACACTTAGTAGGGAAACCTGACAGTGTTTATTGTATTACATAGTCTTTTAAGTCCTTAAGATTCATTTTCATATGTGGTATCTCAAGTTCCTCAAGAGATATATTTTATATGCAACTTATTATTTTGTTGAAACGTAGAAAAATTTGACTAGAATTCCCGAAGGATAGCAGACCTAGGTATGAGCATCTGAAGAATGGATAGGTACATAAAAAGGATGATTTGCACATGAAAATAAGTGGTATCTTCACTTTAAACTAAAAAAAAATTGCAGTAATTCATAATTCCTAGCTGATAAAAAATATAAAAGATAGTTCTTCCTTTTGAGATAAATGAAATGATACACCTGCTTACATTAGATAGAGGGATAAATATGTTATCTTTAGATAGATGGTAGATTAGATATATAGAAGATGATCCGATACACACACATATATGCAGATAGATGATAGGTGATAGGTAGATAATGATAGATATGATTTGAAAATAACCAACAGATGCCATTACTTTTGAATAAATAGTTATGAATATCAAAATATTTGCACAATTTCAAGATAAATCCTTGCTTTTTATTTTAAATCACAAAGTAAAGGTAGTAATTTTATGGTACAAACAGTTAGTAAACATCTTAAAAACATGACCTAATGCAACAACATTATACAGAGATGAGGCAGAATTACATTCCTTGGTTTCACTTATTGGGGACAAAGAAACAAAAATATTTTCCCAGAATCCTGCTTCAAGTGTATAAATTGAATTTATTTATGAAAACGAGCAGGTAAATCCAGATTGATGGACATTGTAGGAAATGACTGACCTTTAACTTCAAAATAAATTACAATCAGGCAAGTCAAAGGAAGATTGAGGATGAGGAGTCTCTGAAACTGAAAATGTACAAGATATAAATCTCATTCCAAATCATGTGATTTTGATAAATATGATACACAGTAAAATTTACTATAGTCTAAAAGAAAATAGGAATACTTTTAGGGCATGAAAGTGGTGCTAATTTGGAAAGAGTCTGGATGAATATTTATGTCTTTGGAGAGAAAATAAGGGAAATCATCCAATAATGGAAGCTTAAGAGTACTCTTTCTATGCTCAAAATACCTGTAAACAGGTCAGAATTTTACTATAATACGAAAAAATTGGAGACAATAAAAAGGAAAGAACAACACACAATTACGTAAATGCAATAAAAGTCCTCTAGACTTAGAACAGATACCCAGTCAACAATGAGTTATTTTATTATAGGATAAGATGTTATTTCCTTTCTTAACTTTACATTTTTTCAGCTATATTCTAAGGACTTAAAGTTTTCATTTTTAATGACAGTATTGAATGTATTTAAAGGTGGATTTTAAATAAAAGTGTATGTTCCATGAGAAACAGGTTTGAGTAGTTCAATGATAAAAAAGCTATACAGTTTTGAGAGGTTTCTGTTGTCAGGGGTAGCTTAATGTAACTTTATTTATTGAAAAGTTTCAGTTAGAGTGATAGAATGAAGCAGAAATCTTTGCTGCAAAGAAAATTTTTGAAAAGTAGCATTGATTAGAAGTTCAGTAGGTCTGTCTGATAAAAGCATGTGTCTCTACAATTAAATGTGAAATAATTACAGGTAACTTATCAAGACATATTTGGGTCTATCATTTTAAACCTTTTTTTCTTTCTTTTTTTTGGGGGTGGGGGCTTTTCGAGACAGGGTTCCTCTGTGTAGTTTTGGTGCCTGTCCTGGATCTTGCTCTGTAGACCAGGCTGGCCTCGAATTCAGAGATCCACAGGTTCTGCTGCTTCCAAGTGCTGGGATTAAAGGCTTGTGCCACCACCGACCAACTAAACCTTTCATTTTAAATATCCATGGATCTCATTTTTATTCAAATAGTTGAATCTTAGTAAAATAACAAAAACAGGGATTTCACATTGGTACACTATATATATATTTTATTCATACAAAACTTTAATAAAATTTTGTCTATTGATTCTAATAGTAGAAGCCTTATAGGCTTCAGACTTAATAAATGACTAACTATGCTTAATGATCAAAAACTACCATGTATAGTCAATTCAATTAATATAACTGCACTGTTTCATTATTTCACTATTAAGAAAGTCTACACTACACAACATTTAGATATTAGCAATGTACTTGTGAGCCTTAGATCAAAATTGCTGCTGAAAATTCCTTATGTCGAAAAGACTTATGGGTAGACAAAGCTCAAAGCTAGATTAGGCCTGGTCCATCCCAGTGAGTTCCCTGTGTCTTTTTGTGTCTTTTCTCTCCTACAACTTGGTCCTTAGTAAACTGTGGAGTTTGATTCATTTTCACCCCTTTCGTCTTACCCACCATGTTGTTGGCTCCCATCTTTTGCCAGACCTTGCCTGAATGGATGGAACTAAGGATGAAGAAATATGAACTCAAGTTCAAATATTTGATTGTTGTTTGTGATTGAAATGATAATTTTAATTATAAAGTTAAAATGACTTTGTTATTTAAATTAACTTATGTAGAACAGAATCATCGTGACACTAGATCTATGATTATAAAAAGTGTTAAACGTGTGGGTATAGAACTGAAGGTAGATTATTACATTAGTCTAGGTGTCATTTATTCTTATGAGGGAAAACTAAAGTGATGAAATAGTCAGAGTACTGCAATATTACATACAATGAGCATAAATTTCCCAAAGCATGTGGCCACATGAAACCTGAGAGAATAGATCATGTGTTTGTTTTTTATGGTTCAGGCAGAAAATATACAGCCAAAGACACTGGGGCATGAGCATGCATAGATTTTTTTTTTTGTCTTGTTTTGTTTGTTGTTGTTTTATTTTGTTTTGTTTTTGAGAAATGATCTGTTTGCCTATGTGGATGCAATGTCAAACAAAAGGAGAATCCATGGAGAATAACAAAATGAGGATGAAAGTATTAAATGTGTTCATACTAGTAAATAATTCTCTTTAGATCTAAACTCCCAATTAATGAGTTTTAAACTTCTTATTTAAAAAAAAAAAAACATCCATAGAATTTATTATTAAAATATTTTCTCCTCCACAATTATTCTTACATCCTTCCCATTCACCCAACTCCATGTCCTTTTTCTCTCTCTCTTTAGGAAACTAAAAGAACAAATAAATAGCGATAATAAATTAAAAACATAGCACACACATAATTCATTAAAATGCAAAATTGGAAAGCATGATATACAAATAAAAGTAAGACAAAAAGATGTCCAAATAAAGAAAGATGACACAAACGATCTACAAACATTCCATTGAGTTCCTGTTGTATTGGCCATCTGTTGCTGGAATTGGGGCCTACACTTAGTTGTGGTTAATTTATGCAGTGAAACTACACTGGTGAAAACTAACATTTCCTTTGTAGGCAGTTGACATTTGGAGACAGCCCCTTGGTTAGGGATGACAGGTTGTAGCTAACCACCCCTCTCAATTCCAGGACGGCATCTGACATGGATGTGGGTAGGTCTTGAACATGTTGCCACATTCTCTGTGAGTTCATATGTGCATCAATTCTGTTTTGACTGGAAAGCAGTTTCTATGGGGCCACTTATCCATCCTGGCTCCTACAGTCTTTTCTCCTACTGTTCCATATAGTTCCCAGGATCTTGAGCAAAGGGGTGTGATGAAGATGTCCCCTTGAGGACTGAATGTTAAAAAAAGCCTCTCACTCTATCCTTGTCCAGTTGTGGGTCTCTGCATTAGTTCCCATGCAGAAGGAAGCTTCTCTAATGATGGCAGAGTGAGCCACTGATCTATGAATACAGCAGAATGCCATTAGGAGTCCTTTTATTGTTTTGTTTCTTTGGCAAAACAATGGTATTCCATTATCCTTTAGGACCATTGCCTATCTAGTTTTCTACTTTTGCTTACCCATGTGTCAGACATGGGCTATCTTGAGAAGTAGCCTTTGAATATGATCAGATAGTGCTTGGTTATCTCCCCACAAAATGCATCCCCCTCTTCTACCACCAAGTCATGTGTACCTATCTTTGTTCATAGCTGGGTTGCTTACCTTTCTCTTCTGGTAGGATGCAGAGTACTGAACATTAGTCAGTAGGTGTGAAGACTCTATTTAGACACCAGCTTGATTTCTTCATGTTCAATGAGAATTATGTGTTGTTATCAGCAATACGGCCTTACCATCAGTTGTTTTGGAGAGCCACCAATAGCTGTGGCAATAGCCTGAGATGGTTGAAGGTTTTTATTAGTCCTTTGGCCAACATCTCATTTAGATGTAACCCATTCCTGACACTGGAGGTTTCACTTAGTAGCAAAGATGTCTAGTATCAACATACAATTTCAAAGAAATTTGTGAGGTTCAAATATTAGCAGGCAAGACAGTTGTAGCAACTTAATCCTAATAGACGTATATTTTTTGATTGGCACCATAAACACTCTAAAAATCTTTAAACTTGTGGCTAAACTTTTTGTTCTGACACACTTTTGTCCATATTGTGTTCATGAACCTGTGAACAGGTTTGGATTTCCAAATGTACTTACAATTTCCCTTGGCTCCATTTGCCCAACCCACTTATCTTGTTGCTAGTTCAGTGAGCTGGCACTGGTTTTGTGCCCTGGGATGTTTACTCTGGCTTATTTTGTTACTGATCTTCTAACGTCTGCAGTTTGGCAATAAAGTCCCAGTTGGGGTTTCCAACCAACAGCAATTTGCATTTAGTTTTAGAGTCTGTGTTTGCAATCTTAGTACCTTCTCTTCTGTCTGGATGAAGATATTTGCTCCTAGGCACACCTGAACCTGAAATGAACTGAAAATATTTTGCAGTTTTTCAACTTGCCAGGCAGTAGAAGAAAACAATATATACCAGTCTCAGAGCTCTGAACAGCTGTTGCTTCAAGGTGATATTGCTAAAGAACTCTAAAGTAGAACCAGGCAAATGCCACCCCTGTAAGGATTCTACTACATTTTGGAGATTTCCAGCTGGAAACTTAATTGTAATTTAAACAGAGCATACAGAGACAGCGTTTGTGTTACTAGTCTCCACAGTTTTCTTGAATTGGATAATTTAATCAATAAGTCACGATACTCTCTGGAGTGAAACTATAAAAGTCAAGGCGCAGATCAAGTTGACAGCTGTTTACTAGTGTCTCTGCCATCTTACACTGCCTTCTGCCAGGACTTTATTTCCTGCTTTTCCCATGTCATCTTGATGTGCAGGCTGGCAATCTGCTTTTTAGACTTTGTCCATGTCCTATAGGAAAGTTCAGCAGGAATGTGTTTAAGCTTATTACTGTTTTACACACACACACACACACACACACACACACACACACACACACATGCACACATGCACGCACACAGCCTTCCTATATAATGAGAAAGTGTGGAGTGGATTTAGACAGCATTTTTACAAAGTTTGTTTTATGATATGAGTCTGAGTAGAAGAAAATTTTTTTAAGAAAAATGACTTTCCAGTGCATGATCTGCTGTCACTAAGAGAAAGCAATTAAAGAATAACTACTCTGCAAACTTATTTCACTTCAGCATGCTGAGTAGCAAGTAGTTTTCTTTATGGCACTTTCATATTTACCTGGCTTTGGTTGAGTTTATTTTATGTCTCCTCTCGCCATTCCTCCTGATCTTATACCTGCTCAAACCAGTACTATCCATCCCAGTCATACTATTTCAGTTTGATATCTCATGTGTTCAAAATCTTATATATGTAGGTAGTAGATGGCATTGTGACTATCACTGAAACCAATAAGTTACTGCCACAATCAACTGGGGAGAGGCTTGGTTAAACCTCTGGTATGCTATATTGGTTGATGATCTTTTTGTGTCTATGCTCACACATGATCAAGAAGTGTGTAGGCCCACAGAGGCTTCCTGGTAAGGCCTTACTCAATGTCAGGTCATAGAACTGAGTTTGCTTTACCCAGCAGGGCTGCATAATAGGATGATTTGGCCAAGGGCATGGTTACCAGGTGTTTTGAAGGGTCTACACTTGGCTGTACATTGTGCTTTGATCTTGAAAGGGGAAGGTCTTTTGCCTCTCCCCTTGTTAGTGTATAAAAAGCCCATTAGAATAAACTCTGGGCTGCTGAGTATTGATCCAGGGCTCTTCCAAAGCTATCCTGTGTTTCTGACATTCTTGTTGTCTCTGCCTATACTTCTATCTAATACATCCCCATTCCTCTCTCCTCCACTCAAGAACCCTTCTACAAGTCAGAGCTGGACTCTGACTTATGGCACCTGAACATGGGATGTTGGTACAGAGGATAAAGAGAAGAAGGGATGTAGTGATTTTCTTTTTCTGGAGTAAAATTGTAAAATAGAACAGAGTAATAGTAGGCAGTTGTTTGTACATTTGATTGTAGGTAGCTTGAAAGCTAGGGGAACCAAGGTTAGACAGCAACAAATCCCCTCCCCCTCTGTCTCTACTAAGTTAGGCCTGAGAAATGTAAGCTTAGGTAGAATAGAAAGAAACATAGGATACAGTAGGTTTTTCCCAAGTATGGGACCTTGGACGCAGATAAAATAGAAAAGTCGCATCCAGGATTGAGCAGCCATTGTGGATTCAGCAGTCGGATTTTGAGCAGTGGCTTCAGAAGCCCCCCACAACAAACAGCAGCAGCAGAAGCAGTGACTGAGCTAGCATTGGCATCACTGAGACCCCAGGGAGTATCATCCTGTCATGTGCAGCAGAGGCCTAGAAAGCAAGATCGAGCAGCAGCAGAATTCTGGGGATTTTTCTGCCATGAAGAAGCTGTGATGAGGAGAAAGCCAGACTGATATGGCTGGAGGCCACACTCTGAAACCTTGACAAGATTAGCAGAGAAGCAGCAGGAGTGGCAAAAGGCAAATAGCATAGTGGTGGAAGCGGTGCTGCAGACCCAGGGGAAACTGTCATATCATGCCCATATATGGAAGGTGTTGAAGAGGTTTTGTGCTCAGGGTCTGTGTTCCTAGCAGCAGCAGTGCTGGAACATTTGAGTGAGACAAAACCATGCTACAAGCTGAATGATGACAGAGATGCACTGGATCCCAGGTCAGCAGGAGCTCCCAGCAGCAGGGTAAGACAGAGCCTTGTAGCTTCCCTGAAGGCAGCATTCAGTTCTGCAAGAAAGGAAGCACACAGAGAACTCAAGGCTACTGGCAGAACAGGTCATGGAGCCAGGGTGCAGACCCACTGTGGCAGAGTTTCCTCTGGGACTTGGGATGTTGAATGGGACCCACAGTTCATAGCAGCAGGGCAGCACCTTGAGCCCTTGTGACACAGGTGATTGAAAGCCTCAGGCCCCAGGATTCAGGGGTCTCAGGGCTGGTGGGTCTGAGAGGGGAGGTGCAGATAGACCAGAACTATAAATAAACTGAACAGGATAGAGTTAGCAGCCAAAGCCACACAGCTTCTGTTTGCTCACAGCAAACAAAGGCATGGCTTCTTTAAGAGATGGCTTCCTGTTTCATGCTGGCTGTCAGAAAGGGCTCTTTTGAGAGGTCTGCACAGAAACAGTGACACCACCTTCATCCTAGAGCAGATTGCCTATGAGAAGGTGACCAGCTGCAAGCGCCTCTGGAGCTGAGAGCTAAGTTTCAGAGACCCTTGTTTGAACTGGGTTGTTGCATGCAAGGGAACAAGTTTTTGGTTATGGATCTCTTCATATTTGGATTATTTTCACTTCAGGTTCATCATGACTTGGATAGCTATACAAAGACTTCAGGGCAGCTGTCTTGAGGGCCCTGATCTTGATCTTTCAGTGGACTGTTAAGACTGGTATCAGAACTGACTTTTTGAACTTTTCAGACTTCAGAAATGGGACAGTTTTGTTTGTAAATATATACTTTCATTAACTGTGGTGACTCATGGATTACTTCATGTAAAAATAGAACTATTTTGTGTAGGAATAGAAAGTTTTTTTTTTTTTTTTCTACCCAGGCTCAAGATGCAGCTTCAAAAATATAAAGTAAGGGGGAGTTGTTATGGTCCTCAGTCTACTTAATTAAAAAACATGTACTGATGAGTAGGAGTTGGGATAAAGTTTTTGCTGCTAAATTGGAGCAGCTCAAACTCAAAAAAAAAATTCTGCTTCTTTGTATGGATAATGTTAGCCTGTATTAATGTACCCTATGTTTTGAGAGCAAGAAATGCAAAAAGTTATATTAAGAAATTGCTTTTGGATATTTGCTAAACTTTATGAAGTATAAATAGTTCTATTAAAAATTTGCTTTTGGATGTAAGTTTGTGAGAATTATAATTTAGTATAGTAATATCATGCTAGAATTATGATGTTAACCTGTTAATGTTAATGCATCATAGAATGGTGATGCTAAGAAGTTCTTAGATTTGATGCATTTGTATCAGGAGTTTACTGATTTATTTGATGCTGTTGCATCAGGTGATAATTGATTTAAGATAGTTTTGATGCAGCTAAAACTGCTATAAACATCTTAGACCCATTCAAAAAGGTCATTCTATCTTGATCATCCTCTACTCCTTTACTAGGAGGCACAACAGCCATATAAAGAAGGTATCATAGCAATAGATTAGTCCAGCTACTTGCAAACTCTTAGTGGAAAGCTGATTTAGAGCTGCATAGAGTTAAGCTCTGTACCCTCATTTGAGATTTTATATTATAAAAATGGGGGATTTGTGGGGACCCACAAGGGCACCCTAGTAAGGACTTACTCAAGTTCAGAGAACTGAGCTTGCCTTACCCAGCAGGGCTGCATCATAGGATGATTTGGCCAAGGGCATGGTTACCAGGTGTTACACTTGGCTGTACATTGTGCTTTGATCTTGAAAGGGGAAGGTCTTTTGCCTCTCCCCTTGGTAGTGCATAAAAAAGCACATTAGAATAACACTCTTGGCTGCTGGGTATTGACCCAGGACTGTGTCTCTGTTTTTCTTGTCATGTCTGCCTATATTTCTATCTAATACTTCCTCATTCCTCTCCCCTCCCCACAAGAACCCTTCCACAGGTCAGAACTGGACTCAACTGGGCATGCTCTAGTTTTGTCTCTGTCATTCTGATCACAGAGATGTCTTATCATATTTGGAAGGTGACTTTGACAGGAGACCCGAAGACTTGTGTGAAAACAAATGGCCAGTCCCTGGATGTGGTAGCTGTTCAGTTCCTCTCTCTTTTATACTTATAAGAATGTTAAGGAATACATATATAAGAAAGAGGTCACAAACTTTGAAAATTTCTCATGGGGAGACATATCCTTTGACTCATTTATTATCCTGTTAGAAAGACTCACAGAGCATGGGATATTCTCCTATTTTTCTTTTTAATTGTTTGAGAATTTCATATGCATATGTGTTTTGAAAAATTCTCCTCTTCTCTAATTCTTCCCCCATCTCTCCTACTTTTCCCCCACAGTATCATGAACTCTTTGGTCCTCACATTATTGCCTGTCCATGCAGGGTGGGATCATCTGTTTGGGTATGAGTAACCTTTCAGAGTTACAAACTTTTCCTTGTGCAAGTCTTTCACATTCTTGGGTAGATTCATTACAAGACATTTTCTTTCTGAAGTTATTGTGATTGGGACTTTACCCTGATTGTTTCTTGGTATGTCTTTTGTTTGTATATAGGAAGGTGGCTGATATTTTTGTTAATTTTGTAATGTACTACTTTGCTAGATGTGTTTAGCAGCTCTAAGGTTTTTTTAGATTGATTATTAAGTGTCTTTTATGCATACATCCATATATTGTGCAAATAAGGATACTTTGATTGTTTCCTTTCATTTTTGTATTCATTTTATCTCATGTTTAATCTTACAGCTTTAGTTAAGATTTCAAGCAATATGTTGAACAGAAAGGGAGAGAAGGTGCATCCTTGTTTTGTTCCTGATTTTAGTGAAAACTTTTAGAGTTTTCTCTTTTAAGCATATTGTGGGATATGAACTTATTGTTAATTTTCTTTTTATTATATTGTCATGTGTTCTCTGCATCTGTAGGTTTTTTTTTCAGGAATTTTAATATGAAGAGATGATGGATTTTATCAAAGGTCTTTTCTGAATTTATTGAGATGGCTATGTGGTTTCTTTCCCTAAGTCCACTTATATGCTAGATTCTGTTTATTGATTTATATGTGTTGGACAATTTCTTCATCCATGGGACAGAGATTACATGATCACAGAATGATCTTTTAGTATGTTCTTCAATGTGGCTTGCTAATATTTTACTGTGTTTTTCTTCACCTATGTTTATGAGTGAGATTGTTCAATGGTTCTCTTTTCTAGGTGGGTCTTCTTTTTTTTTTTTTTTTTCTCACTATAATGTCAAGGGAATCCTGGCTTTGTGAAAAATAATTTAAAGGTCCCTTCCATTCCTAATTTATAGAAGAATTTGAACATTATTAGTATTAGTTACTTGAAAGACTGGTTGAATACTCTGTGGCTACATCTGGCACTGTACTCTGATCCCAGTTAAAGAATTTTTAAATACTACTTCTATGTCATTATATGTCATGTTTGTTAAAAATTGTTTACTTCACCCATATTTAACTTTGGTAGGTCATATGCATTTAGAAATTCACCCATTTCTTCTAGATATTATGTTGGATTGAATATAGAATTTAAACTATGTCTTTGATATTTAGAATTTTTAAGTGTCTCTCTAGTGAGATCTTCCTTTTACTTTCTTTTTTATTGGAGTCTTCTCCCTATTTCCCTTGTTTAATTTGACTAAAAGTTTTTCAATAATTTCAAATAATTAATTTTCATTTCATTCTTTTTATCTTTTTAAATTTCTATTTTACTCATTTCAGCCTCTATTTTTTTGGTTTGTTTCCCTTTTATTGAAAATAGAGGGGCACCCAGATAGCTCAGTCGGTAGAGCATCAGACTTGCTGGGCGGTGGTGGCACACACCTTTAATCCCAGCACTCGGGAGGCAGAGCCAGTTGGATCTCTGTGAGTTTGAGGCCAGCCTGGGCTACCAAGTGAGTTCCAGGAAAGGCAAAAAGCTACACAGACAAACCCTGTCTCAAAAAACCAAAAAAAAAAAAAAAAAAAAAAAAAAGAAAATTGATTTTTTTCTTACATAATATATACTGATTATGGTATCCCTCCATCTACACCTCCCAGTTCCTCTCCATCTACCCTGTGATCCAGATTCACGCTTTTTCTCTCTCCTTAAGAAAAACAAAAGGCTTCTAAACAAATAAATATACAGATACACAAACAAACAAGCAAAGGGATAATAATGAAATACAAAGTAATATCACAAAACACATAAACCAACACATCATAATGAGATAAAATGAACAAACAGAAGGAAAAGAACCCAAGAAAAGACAAAGGAAATAAATACAGATTAAAATCCCACTGCATCACACACTCAGAAATCCCATAAGACCACAAAACCAGAAGCTATAGAATGTGTGCAAAGGCCATATGGTACAGTAAAGAGAGAGACAGAGACAGAGAGACAGAGACAGAGACAGAAACAGAGAGAAATGAAAATTTATAAAGATAAAATAAAATAAAAGCCCCTTGTCTTAGCATTATGAGACAGAGAACCTCCACAGACACCAATGGGCTAGTTTTGGGTTGGCTATCTACTATTAGACATACGTCCAATCCTTGTGAGTAGTTTGTTTCCCAGGGAGATTCTGCGGACTCACTCTCCTGTCTATCAGATTCCATGTAACTGGTTTTATGTTGATGCTTTTTGTCAATTAGGAGTTGAATTGCCTACAAGGTGGTAAGTATAGATCTATTTGGAGTCTTCTATATGCAGCCTTCCAATCTGACAAAGACCATTTCTTGAAGATGCTATCTTTTTTCCAGTGTGTATTTCTGGCTTCTTAATCAAAAAATCAGGTGTCCACAAGTATGTGGATTTATGTCTATGTCTTCAATTTGATCCCATTGATTAATGAATGTGTCTGTTTTTATGCCCATATCATGTAGTTTTTTACTGGAGAAGAATTTGAAGTTGGGGACACTGATACCTCAAGTAATTCTTTTACTATTTAGCTTTGTTTTAGCTATCCTGGACTATTTCCATATGAAACCAAAAGTGGCCCTTTCAAGATTTATGAACATATGATAAACATAGGTAAATGACAAATTAACGAGATTTCTCCAATAGTTGTATCCTGAAGATTCTAACTCTAGCACTAATATGTTCTAACTAAGTTATGAGAAGATTTTAACTGTTACTATCTAGTCTTCATCTCCATCAAAGACATGAGAAGGAAAATAACACCTGACACAATGGGAAATGCAAGTAATCAATTTCCTAAATTCTTGAGAGAATAGACAGAGACTGTTGGCAGCCTGGGCAGTCATCTAAAGTTTCTCAGCATTGTTGAGGCATCCAATTTGGCTAGAGGCCTAGAATGTCAGACAGACCATTTTCAGAAGCAGGAATTTTGAAAGACCATCTTATCCTGTCTTGACAAGGTTCAGTAGTCACTTTTCCTTTTTCCTGTTTGTCCAGAAAGGACAGCATCCATACTTTCAGCAGTGGAGGCAAGAATAATTCTTGGCCCAGCAGGCCATTTTGTGCCAAGAAGAAGACAAACTTTCGAATGGAAATGTCTTAGAAATCCATCATTCTCTCGGGATCAGATTGGTGCTGCCAGGAGCAATAGTGTCTCACATCAACAGAATTTCAAGTCATCAAAACATTTAAATATTTCGATTTATTTTTAATTATTATCAATTACATATAATTGTATATATATGAATGATGTTCCCTATTTCTGATTATTTTCTGTAATTGCATAAACAATGAATTTAATTCTGTAATATCAGAAATAAATTAATCAGTTCCAATATGTAAGACAGCTCTCTGCATACTGAGAGTCAGTAACTATATTGAGAGGTTCTTTTAAGTCCATTAGTACCATAAGAATGACATATAGTTCTGCCTTTTGTACAGAATTGTAGGGGCTTTGAATTACTTTACTTAAATCTTCTGACTTATATCCTGCTCTTCCTGATTTATTTGCATCAGTATAGAATGTGGGGCCTCCAGAGATTGGTTTTTGCTATACAACATGAGGAAGGACAATCAGAGAAAAGCCACCTGACTGGTGATCCAATTCTAAATGTGGTGGTATTGTGTTCCCAAAATATTGTGCAACCTAATAAATTTATCTGGGGTCAGAGAACAGAACAGCCACTAGATACAGAGGCCAGAAAATGGTGGCACTCATGCTTTTAATCCTAGCATTCCAGAGTCAGAAATCCCTCTGGATCTCTGTGAGTTCAAGGCCACATTGGAAACAGCCAGGAATGGTGACACACGCCTTTAATCCCAAGAAGTGAGTCTTTAATCCCAGGGAGTGATAGCAAAAACAGAAAGATATATAAGGCATGAAGACCAGAAACTAGAAGCATTTGGCTGGTTAAGCTTTGAGGCTTTGGAACAACAGTTCAGCTGAGATTCATCTGGAGGAGGACTGAGAGGCTTCCAATCTGAGGAAACAGGATCAACTGAGAAACTGTCCAGGTGAGGAAGCTATGGCTTGTTCTGTGTCTCTGATCACTCCAATAACTGGCCTCAGGTTTGATTTTATTAATAAAACTTTTTAAGATTCCTGCTACATAAGTTATCGTCTCTGGGAACATATACATATCAGTAACATTATAAGGACTGAGTATTTTGTATTTGTATATTTATGGACACACACATATACAATTAAGGAAAAGGAAGTCATGAATTTAAGAGACTGCAAGTGTGGAGTAGTGCATGGGAGAGATTTGGCAGGAAAAAAGAGGAAGGAGAAGAATTGTGCAGTTATAGTTTTGTTTCAGAAAATAAAAGAAAAAAAATCAGTGCATGTGTACAAGTTAAAGATAATACTTGTCATTGACTTTACATAACAGATACATGCCTAATACTTGTAATTTCCCTAAGCACTCATGATATATTGCTGGTGATATTTCTTGTTAGCTGTGCTGTCAGTCACAACTGACATGATTATTGTCTAATGGCATTTGACAGAAGCAAGAGAAATTAGAGAGAGCTGAGAAACCAGTTCAGTCCTTCTAGTTAATCTTCGAAGCTTTCAGTTCCAGCCAATCAGTGGCACCTGCATGTGGTAATCATTCTCCTTGGTTACGAGTGCTGGCAGAAACCAGAAACCTATTTTGCAAGCTAGAGCAAAAAGAGCTAAATATAAATGTAAAAACATTTTTATAAGGAAACTTTAAATTCCCTTTAAGGAAAAGAAAAAGAAGAAAGTAAAGAGCTTTGTTCTGTACATCTTTTTAATTGTTCTGTATATAGAGCTTTGAAGTAAACATTTA
This sequence comes from Onychomys torridus, assembly GCF_903995425.1. Lineage (NCBI taxonomy): Eukaryota > Metazoa > Chordata > Mammalia > Rodentia > Cricetidae > Onychomys > Onychomys torridus. Next base: position 37,648,586 of record NC_050465.1, read on the forward strand.
TGGGCAGAAAAGCACGGTGGATGTCTTATCTTCTACAGTCCATGATAAGAATCCCAATGCAAGCCCAGTATCCAGCATGAGGCTTTAAACTGCTGTGCTGAGCCTGTTCCTCCAGTCTTCTTTTTAGTTCCTTGTTAGAGCTGTACGAACCTTTCATCTCATGAAACTTGCCAACTTCAGGAATATTTTATGAGTTACGAGCTTTGCAAGTTTTGCAGAATACATTCAAACATCACTTTTGCAGGCAGCAGGGCTACAAATGTTTTCCCAAGATTAAAAAAAAAAATCTATATAAAAAGAAACCATGGAAGGAAAATGAGTAGCTTTTTCCACATTGTTTTCTGAAATCTCCTTTTCTATAAGCTGACATGCAGCTGGGCTCTGGGGCAGGTTGGACAGGCTATCCTGCAAAGGTTGCCATCCCAGTCAAACCTCTCTCTAGAGTAACAGGCAGACTATGAATAATGAGATTCCTCCATTGTTCCAGGTGTTGTAAGGTAAAAATAAGATACTACTGAATAAGTTAGTTATTACTGAATAAATACTTGATATTCATTAATAAGTTCTTATTTCATTTCCAATTAATTATACTATTGTATTCTCTTTATACACCTAATTCATTATTTTAATATCTAATTAACTTGGCAACAGGTGAAGTCTGGCAAAGGACTTTTCTAACACTCTGAGGTCATAAGATACCCAGTATTTAAAGTCAAGATGGTTTTTCACTGAAAATAACGTCTGTACAACCCTTCACTGCACCAGGACAGCAAGACACTAGGCTGGCAAGTATGGAAAGTCTCATTGTTTTCAACTGAACTACTCTAAAAAATTGACCTTGGTGAGAAAGATCCAAAGTAGTGACCACAACTTCACCAGTGGCTGGTCTTATTTTAAACAAAGCAATAATCATAGGGTATGTACAACAGCTCAGCCTCAGAGTGGTTGATGGTTTTTATGTGCAACCTTACAGCCACTCACTCTCTGTCACATTGGTGAAATATCACTGAAAATTGTCTTCAGGTTTTTCTGAATTATAACTTTATGTAAGAGACATTGCCTATTAATTGCTGAATGTCACTGTTCACACAAACAGATGAATCTCAGAAATTGTGGGAGATAATAGGAAAGATCTCTTTTTTATTTTGCCTATGGCACTAGGAATTTACAAACTAAATCATCATACCGCCAGAAATAATCTGAGGGCAAAGAATCAGTTTACTGCAAACTAAATTAAGTCTTCACCAGAGAAAACAATACCTAGCATGCTAAGCCATTATAATGTGTCTGAGGATATGTAGCTCTTACCCATAGATTTTCATTAATCTGTCATTAGACAGGAAAGACCATGGCAGATCTGTCTGCACACCACAGGTTAACCAGGCACCTTAGGCTACAGCAACTGAATCCAGCTCTTCTGTTTCTTCACGTTCCTCCTCAGTAAAAATGCTGTCTGTCAAGGCTTCCATTAGAGCACATTTCATCCTCAGAACACACTGTTCTTAAGGTGAAAGTGTAACTGTTGTGTCAAAATAGTGGAAAAGAAATACATATTGATGCTCACCTTTGAGAGGTAACAATTAGTTGAAGTGAGATCACTATCCATTGAAATGTATCACACGTTCCTTAGGTGAGACATGTCTAAACTGGGAATACTAATTAAAGCCTCATCCATTCGATGTTTGTAAAGTAAACATTTTTGATACTGTACATTTACAAAGACACACAGACCTTTGTGTGTGCACATGTGTTATTATTATATTAGTTGTTATATAATATGTGTGTACATGTGTTATTATTATATTAGTTGTTATATAAATGAGACTAAGAAAAAAAACACAACTAAGTAGTGAATGTCCAAAAATCCTAAGGTGTGTCTGTTCTACTTATGAATTCTAATAGGAAAAAAAGAGGATGAGAAAGGTGGATACAATGACTGGTAACCTGAGCTACTGTGTAATAGGGAATAGATAGTATTTATTCATAAATAAACATTTTCTAGAGATCCTTGTGCACTAGGCCTCATGACACATTTTAAGAATAAAAGAGAAGATAAAACTTGTTTTCCCAGGCCCATGTATAAGTTGATGACAGAAACAAAAGATTCAGAGATGGTTGTAATACGATCATTGGGATTAAGAGGCCTGTTTTAACAAGCAGGCAGGGAAAAGGGTAAGGGGAATTGAAGGATACACGTGATCTGATATGAGAAATGGGAAGGGGGGGTTTAGGGAGGGGATTGGGGGTAAATATAGATGAAGGAGGTAGGTTGACAAAACAACAACAATGGAATCATACTGTTAACTATTATTTACCTAAAAAGAAACATATACTATATGTAATTCGTGTATAAGGATACATATATAGTTTAATCAATGTATATTATCTCTGCTGAGGGTACTTTCTCTGAGAGGCAAAAAATACCTAGCAAAACCTCCAATATCAAACATGAGAAGCCCTCTTTTGAGTTGTTGGCTAGAGCTATAAAGAGACTTCTAAAACATAGAGCCTATTGCTGTTAGCCTTTGCTCCCCTGAGGGGAGGAAGATAAGTTTATTTTGCTGAAGACACCATGCACTTCAGAAACAGCACTCAGAGGACTCTGAATCCCCCCTTTCTCAGGACTAGCTTTCATGGTTCCAAAACACACATGCACACTTTCAAAGGAGGGTGCTCAACCACCAACTTACCTAGTTATGGCTCATATGAGCCACATCCACTAACAGCAGGGCATGATCACTCTAAGGCTACAAAAGTGCCACACTTTCCTTGGTGGTAGCTAAAGGCTCCAGTAGGACTTAAGATATGCACAACAGGGAAACTATTCCCAGTACTGGAAACCTGACTTACTACTCACTGCTAGTGAAGTCACATTTATTAGTGGAAAATCTACAACCACTGATTTACTAAACCAGCATAATACTTAAGAACAATCTATAAAATTTTTCTTATACATATTTTAAGTGTTATCTTCACCCATCATCGAGAAGACTAACTTTTCTTTCTTTCTTTCTTTCTTTCTTTCTTTCTTTCTTTCTTTCTTTCTTTCTTTCTTTCCTTTTTTCAAGAGAGGGTTTCTCTTTGTAGTTTTGGTGCCTGTCCTGGATCTCGCTCTGTAGACCAGGCTGGCCTGGAACTCACAGAGTGCTGGGATTGAAGGTGTGTGCCACCACTGCCTGGTGAAACTCACTTTTCAATAGACTAATACGGCGACAGGAAACCACAATTCATCAAAATGCAGGCTGTAGAGCACAGTCTCAACAGTTACAGCTACAAAGCACTCCCTCACCCAAAGCTCAGGGAATAAGAGGGGCAAAAACACAGTAAAAATCCAGAGGATCACAGAGTTTTCTGTAAGGATGTGTCTCCTAGTAAATTCATAAGCTGTACTCCTATCATCTCCCACCATGCCTGCTCTAATAAGAACTGAACAAGAATGGCACCACTGGAGATGCCAAAGTGAATGGAGAAAAGCCCAGGAAGTCCCCACCCTACTCAAAGGACAATAGGCAACTGAGAAAAGCAGGGAACAGAAAAGGTAGTCCTTCACAGGAAAGAGCACACCAGTTGTTTTTCCAGTGCCAAATGGTCAGCTCTCAACACACACAAGGAACAGACTTTTACACAGTACCTGAACTGAGCAGATTTCATTTATGAATACATATGTACATGCATCAAAAACAATTAGTGAAAAAACAGGCTATAAATTTAAAGAACAAGAAAGCTCTGTGGAAATATTTGGAGGAAGGGAAAAGAAGGGAGAAGGGTTTTAATTATGTTATAATCTCATAAAAAAGACCTTGTCTTAGATAGGGTTTCTATTGCTGTGAAGAGACACCATGACCATTGTAACTCTTACAAAGGAGTAATATTTAATTGGGGTGGTTTACTTTTCCAGAGGTTTAATCTGTTATCATGGTGTGACATGGTGGCATGCAGGCAGACATGGTACTGGAGAAGAAACAAAGAGTCCTACATCTTGACTCACAAGCAACTGGAGACCTCCAAGTCCTGCCCCCACAGTGACATACTTCCTCCAACAAGGCTACACCTACTTCAAAAAGGCCACACCTCCTAATAATGCCACTTCCTTTGGGGCCATTTTCTTTTAAACCACCACAGTCTTCAAGCACCCATCTGTGCTTGTGGAGGTATCAGAGGAGAACTGGAAAGATTTAAAAATGAAATAAATGTAAGGCCTTGGAATGTAGCTCAAAGGGAGGGTCCTTGCCCAGCATGCACATGGACTGAGATTTGATCTTCAATACAAACTGATACTAATCTCCTACAAAAGAAAGTGAACTTTAATATTTAAAATATTGGAAAATGTTCCTTTGGTAAGTTGAAAAAAACACAGCAAAAAAAAAAAAGAAAGAAAGAAAGAATATTTTAGAATTGGAGACTAGAAGGTATGAAAGCACATGGTCTATCTTCATCTACATAGTGCTGCTAGACTGGTATTCTCATGGTCTTGTGATATATAAAAAATGGAAATCTATTTCTTCACTGCTCTGGAGGCCCAGACTGACAGTACCAAGGAGCTGACATTTGGCTAGTTCTCCTCACATGTCATGCTGCCGTATCATGCCATCTTGTCATGAAATGGAAAGGTCAATAGAGTTGAGAAAAGAGCATAACTTTCCCATTTATATTAACATGGTTCCTATAACAAAACCATTCTTCATAAGGCATTTGATCCATCTCTTAAACAAAGCGCTCATATTCTGATCAGATCTTACTTGTATTATCTGTTGAAATAATTAGCTTTCAACAGAAAATTTAGAGAGAACATTCAAGTTATGGTATCCCACTTATGGCCCTCCCCAGATATATTCATTCCATCACAATAGTTCAGACCCTGAAGTCTTAACTTTTCTGCATATTAACACAAAACACTGAGGTCCAGGGGTCTTATATATATAATATACATGTTATGTTTCAGGCAAAATTCCATTCTTTGTCAAACTCCCCTCTAACCAGAAGCCTGTGAAAGTAAAATGATGTATTTATCTTAGCTAAAATTATTATCCACATTATATTTATGTAGCATGCCACAATTCATGAAACAGTTTCATATATACATATCTAACTATCCTATGATCCTGAAAGTACTCAGCACTCATACATATATCTATGTGGTGGTTATTATAATCTCAAATAATAAAACCAATAATAAAAATGCAATGAACATCAACTGCTTTTTAAAGTAATAGTTTATTCAGAGTTATCACAAAAACAAAGGTATCCTTCACTTTCACCTATTTATATCTGGTCTGGAATTTCAGTACATAAAAATTTCCAGAAGAGAAAACTAGTGGTGTTTTCAGACTCTAGATATAATGCAAGCCGGATGCATAGGTCAATGAATGGGACTGTCTTGATTATACTGAGTGATGTGGAAAGACTTGTCCACTGTGGGTCGCACCATTCCCTGGGTCTGGAGTCCTGTACTGTATAATAGTGGGGAAAAAAGAACTGAGCACTAGAGGCATGCATACATTCCCTTTTCTCTGCTCTTGGCTGGAAATGAAATATGACTATTGAAAGTTCCTGAAGCCCATTTTCACTCTATGTCCTTAGAATAAACTATAGCCTAGAACTGTAAACTAAAAAATTTCCCTTTTTTTCTCCCAGATGCTTTTGTCATCAAACCAGTAGTCAAGTAAATGAACTTCAGGTTATTAAGATAACTTGGTATCAACAGTGAAGGTTGAGATGACTGAAGATGTCAGCGAACTCTGATCTTCACATACATGCACAAACACAAAGACACACATGTATATGCATGCACATACACACATGGACACATAAACACATATGAAATCTTGTATATGTGGACAGGCAGCATTGAATGTCATCTAAACTGATGTTTGCTTTCAAGACCATTTAATGGTATGAATTTGAACAATTTAATTAAGTACAATTATTTGTAGCCACTATCATCTGACTTTGAATATAACACATGAGCCAAAATAAATAACTGAACACTGGTTTGACTGCAGTCTGTATTAGACATAACACTGTATATATTGAATATCTTTCACATCCTCATGGAAGTAAATTAAATATATTGAAATGATTATATTTTTAAAGAAGGCATGGCTTGCTTTTATATAAGTGGTTTTCAGGGAAATTATCTTGAATTGGCAAAAGGTTTTGTATTTGACTGGACTTTGCAATCCAGTATTTTATTAAAATAGGAATGATTATAAATTACCCCTCTTCCACATAACACCAATTATTAATAAAATGGAATTAGCCCATTAGATAACAGAAAGAACCTTGAGCAAAGATAAATGTGTGTGAACATACATTCTCTCTGTCAAGAAAGGGCAAAGCAGAAAGAGATTCCATAATTGAAAAGTTAATTGCAGGATTTATTATTTTTTGGTTATACAATGAAGTTAGTGGACCCTTTATGTCTGTGCTGCATTTAGAATGCTTTAACCTTCATAACTTAATAGTTAAGCAATTCAAAAGAAATCTTTTCATGCCAACATATTTGAAGAGCATGCTCACTGTCTTCATTCACTGTTATTTTTTATTATGACTTTATGTAGCCTTAGTGGTTTTCAACATCTACTTCATTTCTATTTTTATCATTTTCTGTTCCAATTATTTTCAACAAGCTGATTTGTTTGTTTTTCTGCTTAAGTTGATCCTTACCATAGTTAACTGTCCTCCTCTGCAGAATGTCCCGAAGAAACACATGAAAACACTATGTACTGAATTTTAGGTGGTCTGAGTGTTTCATGCCTTTGCCCTGATGTAGAAGATTAAAAAGATAATAAGGGAGTAAAAATTGCAACAACATAGAGAGTGCTATTGGCCATCCGCGAGGATTTGGTGTCAATCTTTAGGCTACAGTTAAAGCCATTGTTTGAATTTTGCCTAATTATGTTCATACTAACATTTTTTTGTTTGTTTGTCATAGCAAAAATCTACATATTCAAACATTCCTCTTTTAAAAAAAAATGCCTTCAGGTTTCAGGACATACTGCTTACTGATGGGCCACCATTTGCCAGCACAGTTAGTTTGAAGGGAGATTTGATTTGCTGTGTAATCTCTGTGTCTGGGGACTCTTTCTGGAGTGCTTCACACATTACCCTCCAGATGAAATCTTGTCAGAATGTTGCAGACACCTTTCTGATTAGTATGCAGAAAATATTACTTTATTGAGCATGTTCTATTTACAGAAAAACTGTTAGCAAAATTCCCAGTAGGTATTTGTTTGAAATACATTTCTCTACTTAGTACTTGCATATTCTTTAGATTAATTTATGGGAAAATAAAACATCTATGGTAAAACCTACAACTTTAAGATGATGTCTCTCTCATTTTCATCTACTATATTAAGAATTTTTGAGACTATTTTCTAGAAGAAATATCAATTAGTGTGGTAATCTTATATGTTTTCTGTTGAATTCCAAGTACCATTTTTGTTTTGTTTTTCAAGAGAGAGTTTCTCTGTGTAGTTTTGGTGCCTGTCCTGGATCTCACTCTGTACACCAGGCTGGCCTCAAACTCACTGAGATCTGCCTGGCTCTGCCTCCTGAGTGCTGGGATTAAAGGAGTGTGCCACTGCTGCGCAGCCCAAGTAATAATATTTATTTTTATTGCAAAATATTTTATCATGGAAATATACTTGGAATTTGAGTGACAATTTACTTTTACCCTTTTTAAAGGTTTATTTCTTACATATTGATATTATGTGGGGCCATAAATGCCATAGCTTATGTGGATGGAGGTCAAGAACATTGATCATTGTGATTGGTAGGGACAAGAATTATGACTAGCTCTACCTAGAGCCTGAAGTTTATGGCCCCTGCTTTTTTGGGGCCTTTTTGTGGGGTTTTGGTGGTCTTCTTCTTAATTTGTTTGACAAGTCTCCAGAGTGACTCATGAGAGACCACCATAGATGTTTAGGGCACATCCTCTGCTAAGACCTCTGCTCTTCTATATTGTGAAATCTCTAAGCTCCCAATGTCTTAGACCAGCCTCCTCATTTCCTAGTTGTCCAGATCATGCCTAGGTTCCACCTTCTGGAGCTGTGCTTTGTGTTTCTTTCCAGAAAGCATAAGGTAAAAAAGTACACAAAAATGTGTCCATGTTTTGAATATAAGATTTTATTAATGATCATTCTTATTACTAATGCCATCATTGATTTTACTGGACAGTTGGTCACTATATCGTCACTATAGATACTTGTATAAAATATCTATATTACAATCACTATAGATACTTGTATAGAAATGTTGTCTCTATGAACCTACAAGATTATCAATTCATTTTCTTCCTGGGTTGTCTATCCACATGACTTTGTAATCTCATGGCTCATGGACCCCTTCAGTCAAAACTCATATGATACATAACTGTCCTCCATAGTCTGTTATCTCCTAATCAAAATAAGTTTTGCATAAAGGTATGGATGCTTTTTATTCCATTGTGTTTACTTGTAATATAAGAGTTAACTACAGTTTAATTAAGGTGAGTTTATTGTAGCTGGAGTAATGGCTCACTGGTTAAGAGCACTTGCTGCTCATGAAGAGCACCTGAGTTTGGTTCCCAGCCTTCCCAGGATTTCCTTTTCTGTCAACCACATGGCAGCTCACAACCTTCTGCAACTTTAGGTCCAGGGAATCTGAAATCATTTTTAGTCTTATTGGGCACCAGACACCCACATGTTGAATATACATACAGGAAGACAAAATGCTTATACATATAAATTTAAAAGGAAAATAAAAGGAGCTTTAACTGACAATATTGAGGTTACAATGCTGAGGTTAATTACATGCTGAGGTTTTCTGTATTTAATTCGGAAAGAAATGGCTGTCCCATGTATGATTATTGAATATACCTGAATTTGGATGTAAACTCTTTATGCATTTATTTTTCAAAATGTCTCCTACTTACTTTTTGTCTACTAGTTATCCTTGATTGCCTTGATTGGAACTTTATTCATTCACAATGGTGGTGGTATCTTCTCAAGCACACATCTTCATGAAACAATTAATAAGACATTAGATTGCATTTTACATAATGTCAGAATTACTAGAGGTCACTGGAAACCACACTATGTCAACTTAATATGGCATGTGCCAGACCTCCCAACAGGATTTCTGTCATGCGTATAAGAATAACCTGAGTGTTTATCTTTCCTACTTGAGTAAACATCCACACACTGCTAAGTTCCTTGTTATAAAAAGAAACAGAAATAAAGTTATTAAATGTAACTAGATGGCTTTTAAAATATTTTTTTCTTCTTTGAAATTAAAATACTAATTATCCATTTGCTTTCTTCCTTTCAAATCCTCCATGAACTACCCCTACCACCACTCTCTTTTAAATTCATTACCACTCTTTTCTTTAATTGTTGTTTTACACACACACACACACACACACACACATACACACACACACACACACACACACACATGAAATCTGCTCAATCCATATAGTCTTATGTCTATGTATACTTGTTTCAGGTTTGACCATCTGGTAATGAATAACCGATTGCTGTGCTTTTCCCTCGGTAAGACTATTCTTCCTGCTCCCCCGATCCATTATTTGCATATAGTTCTTTGTGTAGGTTGAGGCCTACTGAGATTTTTTTCCCCCAACCACATTAGCATGTCTATTGATGTTGTTCAGCTCATGTTTAGCCAGTCATTTTTGCTAGATTTCATGATTATAGTTTCTGATGTTTCTAGAAGACATAATGTCTCATAATGTTTCATAATGTCTCATTAAACTTCCTGTTCTTCTTGCTCTTAAAGCATTCCATCCTTCTTGGGCGATGGTCCTTGTGCCTGAGGTACAGGTGTTTCCTTGCAGAAATATCAATTGGGAAGAGGCTCCACAACTCTGCAGTTTGATTGGTTGTGGTTTCCTGCAATTATCTCCATTCTTTGTAAAGAAACCTTTCATTGATGAGTAGCGGGAAATTCTCTGATCTGTAGGTCTAAAGACAAACATTCAGAATGTGCTTAGAGATTATACCACTTTAGTAACATGGATGTTATAAGTTTTCCTCCAAGATTCGTGATTGTAGTCATGGAAGGAGAAATGACCATCTTACCCTAAGACCTTATGATCTGGAGTTCAAAAGTTATTGGATGTCAAATTATAACAAAATATATTTCTAACATTCTTCATACTTGCAATTAAATTATTTTTATTTCCCCAAGATACTCCAGGAATAAATTTTATTGTAGATTCAAACATTTATATTACAAATTAAGTAGCATTAACACTGTAAAGTTCAATGGAAGTTTAAAATGAGTGCCTAAGAAAAGAATATTCATGAGATGCATCTTAAAATTTAAAAAAAAAGGAAAGAAAGAAAGAAAAAACAAACTCCAACAATGAGCATTTTAAAAATGGGAAAAAGGGTGAAAGGTATGCACTTAACTTTTTTATGAAAATGGACCGTACTTTGCACAGTCCTATGTATTTCAGTTAGTTTGTTATTTTTTTGAATATGTGTACTTATTGCCAGTTCTAGCTTCAAGAACAATTCATTGAAAAATAACCATAATCTATTATATTTTATACCATTTTAAGAGCTGGCACACAAAGTTACCATTCACCACTAAATGCACATACTCTAGGCAAAAATTCCATTAAGGAAATTTGGAACTAGTATTTCTATTGAAATTCACAGTATGATACAAAACAGTGATGTACCAAAAGGAAAAAAAAATGTTTTCACCATTACAGGATTGAACTTAATTGGCAGCTAGGGTATTGGCCTGCCAAGAGCAACTACTGAAATTTGTCCACTTTGTGTTCATGCCCAGAAAAAAATCATCATAGTAATAAAAAAACACATTTAATTTTTTAAAGTTTTTAGAGAATTTTATTTTCAAAGCATCATAAAAATCATAGATGTAGAATATATATATATATATATATATATTTATATATATATATATTCAATATATGTGAATATGATTATATATATTCAGGAGAATATATGTGTATATTGCATCCTTAGTATAGAATACATATTGAATATATGTGGAATATATATATCCAGCAGTACAAAAGCATGTATGTGTGTGTATTGCATCCTGAGTATAGATATAGAAACACACACACTCACACACGTAGGCACACACACACACACACACACACACACACACACACACACACACACAGAAATACGTGTCAAGATGAAATTAAAGAAGTTTCTAAATGACAGGAGAGAAAAACAAGTGATGTATACATGCAATAAAATTCATTATGTTCATCACTGAGTACTGGATATGTTGTCTAATTCTAAACAAATAATTACACACATGAAAAGAAACAGATTAACTCATAAGTTTAAGTTTTCTAAAATACTTTATTCTCCTTATTTGCATCAGTTCAGGTACAACTAGTACTTAATAAATCATTAACAATGTTGGAACTTCTACCATTATATACATGGTTTTACAATGACCTCTAGGTACTGGTAGGGGTGATAACATAATTTGTTGACTCCTCACTTGTGAAATTTCCCTCAATGGCTACTTTTGAGCTGTCAACATGATATCAAAGGAGTCAGGACAAGTATCTACATTTGAGTTTTGGAAGCCAATGTGCGCTAGTTTAAAAAAATGCTTATTAAGGGAAGATGCGCTTCAACATTTGAGATTACAAAGACCATCCTTTCCTAAATATCTGGAAGTTGCTGTATTGGATATTGGTAAATTGTCCAGTTTATGCAGCTAGAATAGGAGAATGAAGATTCAAACTAATAAATGTTCAATATCCTTAGCTGAATGGGAAATGCAAATCAAAACAACTCTGGGATTCCATTTAACATATCAGAATGCATTTCCCTGATGACTAAGGATATTGAGCAAGTCCATAAATGACTTTTGGCTCTTTGGGACTCCTCTGTTGAGAATTTTCTGTTTAGCTCTGTAGCCTATTTTTTAATTGGATTGTTTGGTATTTTTCTGTCTAGTTTCTTGAGTTCTTTATATATTTTGGAGATGAGCCCTTTGTCAAATATAAAGTTGTTGAAGATCTTTTCTGATCCTGTAGGCTGTCATTTTATCTTATTTATTATGTCCTTTGCCTTACAGAAGCTTCTAATTTTCAGGAGGTCCCATTTATTAATTGATGGTCTCAGTGTCTGTGCTACTAGTGTTATATTTAGAAAGTGGTCTCCTGTGCCAGTGCTTTCTAGGCTACTTCATACTTTCTCCTCTGTATGGATAACCTTAGGATGGGGAAGCAGAGGAGATCCCAATGATTAAACAGGCATGGGTGGCAATGGAGGGTAGGGGATGGGGATGACAAGATGAGGGAATGGGATGGTTGAGCTGGGGGAGAGACAAAATGGGAGCACAATGAGAGAGGTATCTTGATATAGTGAGACATTATGGGGTGACAGAGAAGCCTGGTGCTGTGGAGATTCCCCAGGAATCCACAGGGGTGGTACCAGATTAGATGACTGGCTGGGCTGACCTACCCTAGTAATCAGATTGATGAATACCCTGCCTGTGTCTTCATGGAGCCTTCATCTAGTGGCTAGTGGAAGCAGATGCAGAGATCCACACCAGGCCAAGCTCTGAGAGTGCAGTCAAAGAGAGGGAAAAGGGATTACATGAGCTAGGGGTGTCAAGATCATGATGGGGAAATCTACAGAGACAACTGAACCATTATCAAAAGAACTCATGAACTTTAGATCAACAGCTATGGAACCTGCATAAGACTGACTAGACCCTCTGCATATAAGAGACAGTTATTTAACTGGGTCTGTTTGAGAGACTTCTGGCAGTGTGATCAGGATCTATCCCTGGTGCATGATCTGGCTTTCTGGATCCCATTGCCTATGTTAGGACACCTTGCTCACCCCTGATAAAGCAGGGAGGGGCTTGGTCCTGCCTCAGCTGAATGTACTGGGCTTGGTTGTCCCCACATGGGAGAATTTACCCTGTTGGAGGAATGGATTGGGGGTGGGAGATTTTGGGGGAGTGGGAGGAGTGATGGGAAGGGGCATTTGTGGTTGGTATATAAAATGAATAAAATATTAAAAAAGAAAATACCATAATAAAGGAATTAAGTTATATGCTAACCTAAAATAAAACAAAGCAACAACAACAAAAAAAAAGTCAGAATGACCAAGATCAAAAACAAAAATTACAATTTATGCTGGAGAGGATGTGGAGCAAGGGGAACTCTCCTCCACTGCTGGTGGGAATCCAAGCTTGTACAGCCACTTTGGAAATCAATATGGAGGTTTCTCAGAAAATTTGGAATCAATCTATCACAAGACCCAGTGATACCACTCAGGAATATAACTAAAGGATGCTCAATCATACCACTAGGTTGACTGATCAACTAAGCTCATAGCAGCTTTATTCATAATTGCCAGAACCTGGGAACAAGGTCGATGCCCCTCAACTGAAGAATGGATAAAGAAATTGTGATGCATTTACATAATGGAGTATTACTCAGCTGTTAAAAACAATGACATTAGGAAATTTGAAGTCAAATGTACAGAACTAGAAAAAAAAATCACTCTGAGAGGGTAACACAGACCCAGAAAGACAGACATGGTACCTACTCAATCATAAGTGGATATTATCTGTGAAGTAAAGGATGACGAGGCTACAGTCTACAAACTCTTAGAGCCTAGGTAGCAAGGAGAGCCACAGAGGGATGTATGGATCCACTTGGGAAGGGAAATAGAAGAAATCTCCTGGGTGGAGTTGGGGCAGGTGGGGATAGGAACTTGAAGGATCTGGTTAGGGAATGAGTGGAGAGAGAGAGTACTGAAAAAGATGACTGGAAAGGGGTCAGGTAGAAACCTGATGCAAGATAAATTCCCACTGATCTACAAGGATGACTAAGACTCCTAACAATACTGGAAACATTACTTGAAATGGTGACTATCCAAAATGTCATCAGAGAGCCTGTATCCAGATGGGAATAGATGCAGAGCCTTACAGCCAAACTTTAGCCAGGGATTTCAGAATCCTCCTGAGAGAGGGAGGAAGGATTATAGGACCTAGAGGGGTCAATTACAAGAAACCCCACAGAAACAACTCACCTGGCTCAGAAGAGCTCACAGAGACTGAAGGAACTACCAGGGTCCTGCATGGGATTGGCTTAAGCCCTCTACATATATCTGACAGTTGTATAGCTTGGGACTCCTAACAATGGGAACAGGGGCTGTCCCTGGTGATTTGGCTGGCTCTTGGGAAATGATTCCTCATTCTGCTTACCTTGCCCAGCCTTAATACATGGGGAGGTGCTTAGTCTTACAGCAACTTTATATGCTAGGGTTTGTTGATAGCCATGGGGGCAGGGATGGAAGGTTGGGAAGGGGATGGGAAGAAAGGAGAGAGAGGGAAATGTGGTGAGGATGTAAAATAAGTAAATTAAATTAAAAAAAAGAAATCCACAACAACAACTAGAAAAGAAAATCCAACTTTAAAGCTTCATTAACACTTGATAACAATTACATCAAGTTTTAAAATGCCACTATCTAAGTTTTGAAACTGAAGATTTTTGTCATTGTTGCTTTATTCCCCCTAGACCCTGTGGTGGTATTGTGTTCACCAAAATATTGTGCACCCTAATAAATTTATCTGGGGGTCAGAGAACAGACAGCCACTAGATACAGAGCCAAAAATGGTGGCTAGAAAATGGGTCAGAGCAAGCCATAGCAGAAGCTAGGCAGTGGTGGTGCATGCCTTTAATCCCAGCACTTGGGAGGCAGAGCCAGGGGATCTCTGTGAGTTCATGGCCACATTGGAAACAGCCAGGCATGGTGACACATGCCTTTCCCAGAAAGCGAGCCTTTAATCCCAGGGAGTGGGGGCAGAAAGAGAAAGATTATATAAGGCATGAAGACCAGAGACAAGAAGCATTTGGCTGGTTAAGCATTCAGGCTTTGGAGCAGCACAGTTCAGCTGAGATTCATGTGGATGTGGACTCAGAAGCTTCCAGTCTGAGGAAATAAGACCAGCTGATGAGTGAGGTGAGGTAGCTGTGGCTTGTTCTGTCTCTCTGATCTTCCAGCATTCAGCCCAATAACTGGCCTCAGGTTTGTTTTTATTAATAAGACTTTTAAGATTCCTACTACAAGACCTCGGTTTTTCTGTGTAGCCCTAGCTGTCCTGGAACTCACTCTGTGGGCAGGCTGATCTGGAACTCAGAGTTCTGCCTGCCTTTGGTTTGACAGTGCTGGGATTAAAAGCATGTGCCACCACAACCAGGTTTTTTTTTTTTTTTTTTAACTTGTTTGTTTGTTTTTATCTTTACTAAAAAATGTGTATCCCATATATAGGAAGACCTTGTACTATGCTTTTTCTAACCACATATGGTGCTGACAATATTGTCTACCTCAATGATAATTAAATAATTCAATTGATTTAACCTTAGCTTAAAATTTGGAAATTTCAAATTTGCTACAGTTTGAAATCTCTACAGTATTGTAGCCTCAACAAGACCAGCACACGGATACCACAAGCTTGACATGCCAATATGAATGGAAGAAACCTCACAAGACCTTCCTTCACCCATAAACAAGGAGTAACATAAAATCATGGGCTATTGAGAGGGAGAAAACCAGTTTTCTCTGTATAATATCATCCACGTAGGTTATAAGCTTCCAAATGGTCAGTTGTAAACACACATAAATATAAGCAACATTAAACGGACACAGTAAGTTATATGTATATGTGTGTGTGTACACACATGTGTATCTGTGTGTATTTGAATAATAATTTAAGAGGAATGACTCACAATTTGAAAGGTAGTTGGGTACACTAGAGGAGTTGGAGGGGAAAGGGGGGATAGAAATGATGTAAATATAGTACTCAAGTATGAACTTCTCAAAATAATTGAAATAAAAGTTTTCATTATATGAACCAATAGTGTGCAGCTCTCTGTGGGTCCGTCTTTCTCAAATATTCAAATTTTGTCAACAATTACTATACTTCTCTTGGATGTACATATCTCTATATAACATTAGCCTAGTGAAATGATCAAGTTGCAAGTTTGAGTTTTTTATACTTCTAGCTATGTCTAAATCTGCATGAGGACATTTACTAAATTGTTTTACCACTAGTCATTTGGTAAATGAGCAGCCAAGTGACAGTAACATATTTGTAATTTTCATAAAATAATAGGCAATTTTGAAGAGTGCTGATTATCTACAGTATTCTTAGTATTAACAATACGTTTTGCATATTAAAATTACTGCAGTATTGTAGAGTAAAATTTAGAACTTTGAAACCTCTAAAGCTGGTGAAAAAGAAGAGTAGATTGACATATCTTAATTCCCATTTTCTTTTGATAATCTACTTGATATTCTCTTCAGAATTATGATTTGTTTTATCTGAAAGAACAGTTTTAAAAGTTCTTAATATCACCTTTCAGTTTGGTTTTAAAGTTCTGGTAAAAGTAAAGAAGGCAAATAATATATTTCAAACCATTTCTTTTCTCTGTAATCAAGTTATTTAATGCTGTTGCTCTGGTAACTGATTCAGTGGAAAGATTAGGCAATTATAATATTCTTGATAAATTCCATCTTTGGAAATATTTTACCCAACATGTAAGTCTAAAAATCTGCTTTCACACACAAGCGATGTGGATTCCTCTAAAATCTGGGTTCATATTTACTTTATTGAAAAGCATTTTATCCTATATATGCTAAGCATTCCTGTAAAAATGACATGATTCTTCTAGTCAAATCTGTTGCAAATAAGACTGTCTGCTTCAACAAGTCCCTGTGCATTTCTTACCCCATAAAAAGCAAATGCAATAAATCATCAGCTTCTTATTAGCTTTCCCAGGTGTGCTCACTAGAAGGACAAGAAATGTTCAATAATTGTACGAAGCAGAATTATAGCCAAGTTATTTCTGAAGTACAATTGAATTGAACTTTAAAATATTAATATTTTCTACAAAAATGTTCTAACTTTTATTATATTATCTAAAAAATACATGTATATTGATTATTATCTATTATGTATATCTGTCTATTCTATCATCTATCACTTACCTATCAGTCTATCATCTATGTGCCTAATCTTTCATCTACCTATCTGTTTATCTATAATCTACCTGTCTACCTATCATCTACATATCTGTCTACCAGCTTCCTATAAATCATCTATGTATACCTGCTTCTCTTGTCCTTTCTATTTCTGCCTTCGTTCCTGTTCAAGTATCAATCTTCCTGCATAAGCATCATACACAAACACACAATACAGAACGATCTGACCACATGCATGTACACTTACTTTGCCTTAGAATTTTTCAAAAAATAAAAAATACAGAGTAACATATCAATAGTATATCAGTGTTAATCCAATGTCACACACCAATGATAAAATTTCACCCAAATTTGTATGTTTCAAGGTTTGAGTTCACATAACTGAACAATCAGATAAGACAGAAAAAAAATCAAGCCCAGCTGTAAAAGGAAAAATACTCTATTTAACTTAAAATCCCAAAATGTTCATGAATAGAGCTGCCAAGGGAGCATCACAAGTTAATAGACCACCGTTTTAACAGAAGTGCATGGGTTGCAAATAGTAATCAAGTAAAAAATCATGAAATCCAGTTCCAGTTATATCTACTTCAATACTCTCTCAAGATTTATATGTAAAGCAATGTGATTCTGTGGGGTTAAAATTAAAAGGTTGTAAAATACATGCTATCAGAAAAAAAATGAAAGGGGGTTGTAGTATTCTCATGTAAGAGAAGGCAGACTTGAAGTTAAAATATGGAATTTGTTAATATATAATTTTTAGAAGTCAAATTTATGGGAAATATTTTTAAAATTTATAACTACATAGGTAACACCATTAAAATACATAATTGAAAACAACTTCTCCAAAATTTAACTTGATCAGCAAAAAACACAATCAAAGTTACAGAGAATAATCAAGGAGCTGAGATCATGTTCAGGGTTAGAATGTCTGCTTCACATGTTCAAGGTATGGATTTCCTCTACAAAAGAAAATTTTCTTATTCATGTTCCATACCAATCAAAGATCACCCTCTTCCATTTTATGAAAATATACGTGTTTTACAAATAAGTGACTGTAGTTCAAATTTTAAAAGTGCTTAATAATAAAATCAAACCTGAGGCCAGTTATTGGGGTGAATGCTGGAAGATCAGAGACACAGAACAAGCCACAGCTTCCTCACCTCACCAGTTCCTCAGCTGGTCTTGTTTCCTCAGACTGTAAGCTTCTGAGTCCTCATCCAGAATGGGTCTCAGCTGAACTACTGCTCCAAAGCCTAAAAGCTTAACCAGCCAAAATGCTTCTAGTTTCTGGTCTTTATGCCTTTACATATCTTCCTATTTTCTGCAGTCACTCCCTGGGATTAAAGGCATGTGTCACCAAGCCTGGCTGTTTCTAATGTGGCCTCAAACTCAGAGATCCATAGGTATTTCTGTCTCTGGAATGCTAGAATTAAAGGCATGTGCTACCACTGCCAATCTTCATGTTTAATATTGTGGCTGTTCTGCTTCTGACCCCCAGATAAATTTATTTCGGGGAACACACAATATTTTGGGAAACACAATACCACCACAAGTGTCCTGAAAATTAACAGTTGCTCATTAATCTCTTAAGAATCTTTTATGAAATAATTCTAAGCTAATGAGCATATACTTTCTGGAAAAAGGTTTGGGAGAATTGAAGGAGACACATGAACTAACAGAACTCCAAAACAAAGCCAAACAGGGCTCAGGAGAGAGTGCAAAGCCAATTCTTTCACACTGGGGTAAATTTATGTTCTTATTGCATGCATTTTAATCTTCTTGACAAATATTTTTGCAAAAGAAACTATGCTGAGTTTTAATGAAGGTGCTCTACAAAAACAAAGTGGATTGTTAAGAATCTGAGTCAAAGTGTCTTTGAAAGATAGAATCTCAAGCTTATAACATGTCTAGTACTTTGCTAAACAGAAGGAATAAGTAGGAGTTAACAGGAGATCAGTCAGCAGAAATAAGGAAGCCAAACTATATGAAAACAAAATATGCTACTGGAGCTTTAATTAGCAGGTAAAATTTTCCTAAATTTCTCATTATATCTTTCCTTTTAACATCTGAGTAATATTTTTTCTGTGTCCCAGATACAAAATAAATACACAGTAGCTACAATTTATTAAGTAGTTAGGATCAAACAATTCCATCATTTTAATTCCAAAAGTTGGCCATCCATTTGAGAAAGCATACAGAAAACAAATTAAAGTTATTCACTTTTAAATAACTGCAGTTAATTATTCAAAACTAGAAAAAAAATCCCTGAATTCTCCATATTTCTCAAACTTTGGAACCAGTGTGAATCCATTTCTGCTTTGTGTGTCTCCCGATGAATGCAGTGCCTGCTTGCTTTTTTTCATATCATTTCCCAACTCAGCAGGGCAAAGATGCAATGCTCTGACCTCAAAACCTAGTGACTTCCAAAAATGTCTGTGTTTTTTTCTTAAATCATGGAGTATCACATTAATCTGAAAGCAGCTACTTGATCTTGATTCTCCAAGTAAAAAGTTCTATAATACAAAACATACAGATAATTAAATGAACAAATCAACAAAATGCAAGGCTTGTGGGTCTTATGACAACAGAACATAGAACTCTGACATTAATATTTAGTTCAGTTGCATAAGGATCCTCTCTCAGGCTTACACTCTGTTAGAAAATGCATGTGCGCAATTCACACACACATACACACATACACAAACATGGATACACACGTAAGTACACACACATACATATACTCACATGCAGAATCACATACTCATACAACACACACACACACACACACACACACACACACACACACACATGTTCACACAGGCATATACTCACACATAAATACACATAAAGACAGCTGGACTTTTTCAATGTGGCTAACCTAGATTTGTTTTGTTGTCCTGGTGGAAATATGGAAAACACATTTATAAGAAGGGATTTGGAATGAATAGTAAAATTAAATACATTTCCCTTAAAATTTTACATTTTCCAAGTTTCAAAGAGAAACTGCTCACACAGTCCCCTCTTATTTTCTCATAGGACCCTCAGTGCTATGGACCTTAGTGCTTCTTCTCCTGTTTAACAGCAATAATAGCAACATTGAGGCATTCACACTGTTCTGTTCAAGACACTCATCCTGAATCAAGGGACTGTTGCTCAGACACAGCCTCAGGGAAATTTATAGTATGATACCAAAATTCCATTCCCAAGCCTGGGGAAGAGACATATGAGGATTCTCATACATAAACTCCTGCAAAAGTCTTCAGATGGAAAATAGTGGTGAATTTTAATAGAGAGACTGCAGGAACCATTGTGACTATGTAAATCAGACAGACACACATTCAATTTTTAAAATCATGAATCACATAGTTATTTACACAGTATTTTTGACAAAGAAATATAATAAGATGAAGCAAATCTACTGTATCAAAGTTTGATACCACAAATCAAATGGCACAAGAGTACCAAGAGCAAGCAGAAGAGTCAGAGACACACTCATTATCACAGTCAGTATCCTATAACAACTACTAATCCAATAGCTATGATACGTATGCAGAGGACCTAGTGTAGACCTTTGTAGTCCCTGTGTTTGCTGTTTCCATTTTGGTAAGACCATATGAGTGTTGCTTAGTTGATTCAGAGAGCTTTGTTCTTCTGGTATCCTCCATCCCCTTTGGCTTTTATAATCTCTCAGCCTCCTTTTCTCCTCCCTGGATTCCCTGAGGGATTTGATGAAAACCTCCAATGTAGATACTCTCTTCCTTTATTGTCCAGCTGTGGGTCTCTACATCTGCTCCCATCTGCTGCCAAAGGAAGCCTCTCTGGATAAGGCATGGATCTGAGTATAGCAGAATATCAATAGGAATCGTTTTATTAATTTGTTAGACCTATAGTGTTTGGTTTCACTGTGTATCTCTGGGCTATCATGTCTCTGGTTCTTGGTTACCTAAGCAGTGTTGGATGTCAGCTCCATCTCATGGACTGGGCCTTAGATCAAATTATAAATTGGGTGGATACTTCCACACATTATGCACAACAATATGCCCTGGTATATTTTGCAGGCAGGACACATTGTATGTCAAAGGATTTTTGACTAGATTGGTATCCACATTTCTTTCTCAGTTACTTGCAGAGTATCTTGCTGAACTGAAGATATTAGAATGTAGGGGTGAGGACTCCATGTAGGCACCAGTTCTACTTCTCCATTTTCAATGAGTTGGGTGGGTATTATCTTTAGCAATGGGGCTCCACTGTCAGTTTTCAGAGAGCAGTCTTGGCAATAGACCAAATGGTTTGGAATTCCCATGGGACCCCTTTGGCCAGCAATCAATGGAGTGCAACCCAACAGGAAACCTTCCCTGGCTACAAGAGATGGTTAGTTGAGACTCTATATTCCCCATTACTAGAAGTCCTCAATAGGATCACTTTCATAGATTCCAGGGAGTTTCCACTACACTAACTTTCCACACCATCCCCCAAATGCACCTTCCCAATTACAGCTGTCTCTATTGTTGCTCTCTTTCCTTCCAACCCAGCCCATCACTTGATGAACCCTCCTGTTCCTACCCTACCCCAGTCTATCCACTAAATCTACTCTATTTCCACCTCCCAAGGAGATCCCTGCATCCCTAAACCCCTTTGCTTTACCTAATATCTCTTTGTCTGCAGAGTGTAGCTTGATTAATGGTTCATATTCCCTTATAAGTAAATATATACCATATTTATCTTTCTGGGTCTGGGTTTCCTCAGTTCAGATGATTTTTGTTTTTAGTTTCATCCACTTGAATGCAATTTCATAATTTTTTTTTTTTAAAAAACAGCTGAGTAATACTCCATTGTGTAAATGTACCACATTTTATTCATCCATTCTTCAATTGAGGTATATCTATGGTGTTTCCAGTTTCTGGCTATTATGAAGAAAACTTCAATGAACATGGTTGGAAAAGTGTCCTTGTAGGAGAAGGGGCATTCTTTGGGTATATGCCTAAGAGTGTATGCCCAGTTTCAACTTGGTCTTGTCTTGAGGTAGATCAATTTCAAACTTTCTGTGGAACCACCACATTTACTGCCACAGTGTTGTGGTTCTGTCACTCTTTCATCTGTATGCTACCCAAGTGAAACCTTATGTTCATCATCCTTTGGTGATTCCATGTTGCCTAAGAATAAATTTCCAACCTTAGCCAAACTTACAAGTCATTGGTATGATGTAAAATGTATTATAGCAGTTGCCAGATACATTAAAAAAATTGCCAGTTTTTTTATTGTTTGTTTATTTCAAAGCAATTCATACTACACTCATAGACAGATGCTGAGGCAAGTCATCATCAGAGAGGCTGCCTCCAGCAGCTGATAGGAGCAGATGCAGAGACCCACAGCCAAACATTAGGCAGAGAGAAAGCCCAAATTGGAGTCCTCCATCAGAACTCTCGTTTTAGAACTTGGGGAACCCCTCAGAAGATGGTGAAGAAGAATTGTAGGAGCTACAGCAGTTGAGGATACTAGGAGGAAACAGCATACAGCTTCAAGTAAGCAGGGCTCATTAGGGGCATCAATCACAGAGCCTGCATGGGTCTGCACTAGGTCTTCTACATATATTTTATATTTTTTGCTTGGTGTTTTTGCAGGACTCCTACAGTAGGTTTGGTGGTGTCTCTGACTCTTTTGCCTGCTCCTGGGTCCTCTTTTAATCTTTTTAATGCCACATTTGTTGATAAGGACTGGGAAGAGTGGAGGTAGGGGAAAATTCAGGCAATTGCTGTCCAGTCAGAGATCACAAAAGGACCACTCTCACAGGCTTCTTAGAAACCAGTTTTTATTAATAAACTTCTATGAGACTTTTTATAAAAACAACCCCACATATTTGCCTGATCATTTTCATACAATGTTCTTTTGGTTGCATGCATAATTAGAATTATAATGCCCAATTGTGTGAAAAGTTACACTAACAAGTAGATCCATTGATGTTGGTACCATATCTCTTTGTTCTTTGTTCTATGCTTGATGACAATGTATATCATGGGATCCACTATACAGAATAGAGAATGCTCTTAGTAATTAGAATGAGAGGGAAGGAATGTTACAAATGAGTGAGGGAAAGAGAAAGAGAGAGAGCGAGAGTGAGAGATTATTAACAAGGACTTGACAAAGTGGTTGTAAGGACAAAATAGTATGTGAGACTTTCAAGTACCCAAGTGTTTGCTGCCATTCTCTATAACAATTCCCTTATGAAAGTAAACAACACAACAGTGAGACTCCTCCTCTCACTCTTAGACCTCCATATGTGATTTTGTGTTTTTTTTTTTTATTATTGTTCATATAAAGACTTAATATTGGACAAATAAAATGTGTCACGGAATTCAAGAAGTTAAGATCCAAGGAAGAAACTAGAAAACAATGTAAGTCTTCTGTTTATACATATTTAGCAACAACTTTAATGAAGGTAAGTGTCTTTGAAAAGCTATTGTGGAGACTGAAGGGGCTTGGAACTGAAAAATGAGCCTGGTGTTTTCACCTATTCCAACAAAACACAATCTACAACGACAGCTTATATCAATTGCTTGTAACATGGATTGCTAAATGGTATTATTAATAGAAAACCCAGAGCCAGATATTGAGGTGATAGCTGAAAGATCATAGAATCAGAACAAGCCACATCCAACCTCCCCTTACCAACTCCTCAGCCAATTCTGTTTCCTCAGACTGAAAGCCTCTGAGTCCTCACCTGAATGGGACTCAGGTGAACAGCTGCAGCAATTAGTTTTCCCCTATGAAATCCTCAGCCTAAAGAGAGCGAGTTCCTGGGCTGGAGGGGTAGCTCAGCTGTTAAAGGCTAAGCTTACAACCAAAAATATAAGACAGCGAGTTCCTATTTCCTCAGCCTTATATACCTTTCTGTGTCCTTCCATGTCACTTCATGGGATTAAAGGCATGTGTGTTTCCCAAACAAAGGTATGAGATCTCCAGTCCTGGGATTTAAGGTGTATGCCATCACACCTGGCTCTGTTCCCAGTATAACCTTGAACTCCAAAATACTGATTTCCTCTGCAACTGGTCTGTGCCTTCACAATAGTCTCTCCTGGGATCTCTTCAGTAGCACCGATCCTGCCACATGGTGCCAAATCTCAACCTTTCTCCATTACCACTTCATTCTGGAGCTGCGATCATAACTGAAGCTGCTCCCTAATCAATGTTCTCTCTCAGCCTCAGCTGCTCTCCATGACCCCTTTATTCTTTCAAAACTAGCTCCACCTAGGAGAGTCTTACACATTTCCAAGTTCATCTGCTGGCACAAAGTAGAGAGTTGGTCTCCTCTGGACCAGAGTTTCTGTGAGATGACCTTGAGGACATACTCCGAAAGATTTCACCTCAATGATATTCATGTATTCTTCATTAACACAAATACCTTACTTACCTCTATCTCAGCAGGATGGTCTGTCCCAGTAAAGTGAAGTTTTTATTTTAATTTTGTTATATAAACACTTTAATTTTGATTATGTACTTCATCAATTGATTTGATAACTTCTCCAGCTCAAATAGTATCTTGATCTGCGTCATGATTTCGGAAATATTCTTTAAAATTTCAGGTCATTAGTGTTCATCTGGAAGGCTACTTCTTCAATCAGGATCTTTGGAGATAAAGTACAGTCATAGCAATTGATCAAGAAACTTGTGTTTGTTGATAAGAGATCTTTGAAATACCAGATATTTAAGCTGAAGAAATGCTATTAACAGACAGGTAGTATAAGTATTTACAAGCATTTTAAAAACTTATGTTTTACATTAACTTTCAAAATAGAACTTCAGGCTTAGAAACAGGAAAAAAGAGAACACACGTGTGACTCCAGCACTCAGAAGGATGAGGAAGGAGAAGCAGTATCTCGTGGGTGGCTAAGCTACATAGTAAATTTGAGAAAAGCCCTGGATATACAGTAGGATCTTAAAAAACACAAAAATGAATAAAACAAGAGATTACTGAATTAGGCTGAAGTTTTTACATATGTATATTACAATTCACTCATTTTAAAGGTGAATAAAAATAATATGGAGTAGAATTATTTTATAAATGTACATCACTTGTCTATTTTTGAAATTATGATGTTTTACTATTCATTATTATGCAAACCAATACATTTTATGTAGATCAATACAACCAGAATTATTCAAATTCATAATCTCATTTTATGCTATTTTTTGCTGTACATCAAGGTACTGGGCTAAGACTTTGAGGGATGTGCATGGTTGAAAATGGCATGACTTTTGTTTACAAGAGGAATATAATTTGTTAAAGGAGATATCACACACATAAGCATACATCATTGTAAAATAGAAAACCATGCAGTATGAATCAGAGGGAACCAAATCTGACAGACACACAGGAGTGCAACTCTAAAGCCTGAGAAATAGGCACTCATTAACTCCTCAGAACGCTTACTGATGACAAGAGAGTTCTAACTGCCTGTCCCTGGTGAGATGAGGAAGTTCTTGGTGTGCACTTTCTATTTGTATATGCACAGGAAATATTTCACTATTTACTAGGACAATATTTGGGTTATAATTCAGTTTACAATTCTTCTTATATGTCTTGGAATAACTAGGAAAAATAATTGGGGAAATATATATTCCTTCTCATAACGGTGGCATAAAATATGTACTTTAATCATCAATATATATAAGCAACTGCTGCAGGAAAGAATTTGAAACACAAATCTCTCACACAGCTGCTGTTACACTGTTATCTCCCTAATGCAGTGCCATCAGAGGTAAATGAAGAAAGCGGGCTTCTGTATATTACATTAGCCACGAGAGGAAACTCACAGAAACCTATTAATGTGAGTGAAGCATATTAACAATGATGAAAAATGTTAGTCTGAGGAGTTCAAACAAAGTTCATTCTCTTGTATTATGTTGTAACTCCAATGATGCCTGAGAGGAAGTTTTGAGCATATCACTTGTTTTTTGACAATTGCAGAATTATTTTCATGACTATTGAAGGTTTATGTGGGTCCTACTATTAAACTTGATCGCCTAGTTAATTGTTCTTCTTTTGTGGTAAACATCAGAGATTTTATAACTGATGAAATTAGACCTGACTCTGAGATTCTACCTACTAGCTAGAGGGGGTCTTAGAATGTGTTTCCCCCTCTGCACTGGATTCTGCCTCTCCACTAATCTCAAAAAATGGCAAGAAAACTGTATCAAAAGTTTTTTCACAAAAAACCTCTAAGCGATTTTCTTTTCTTTTCTTTTTTCTTTTTAAACAGGATCTCATCTAGCTCAGCAGGTTCCCATCTAAATGTATAGCTGAGGATGACCTTGAATTACCTGTCCTCATGCCTCCATCTCCCAAATGCTGGAATTGGAGGCAGGTGACATCTCTCCTGGCTTCAAGAATTGTCAAAATAAATAGTAACATACACGTAATGTAATTTTCATACTTTTAAGCTTTGGAACTAATTCAGACCCAGGAAGATATCTTCACTTCAAAATTTGACCAAACTCATTGCAAAGTTTAAACTTAATGTATCTTCCACCACTTGTGTCTTCAGACAGAAATCTCTCACGCCAGACAAGCGAGGTGGGTCTGCACACAAGGTGCACAGACAGCAGTGAAGCCCAAACTGAACCAAGAACGTGTGCAGGATGCGAGCTGGCAGGCTTTGTCTCCTTCCTGTGCATTTTGTTTCTGTTTTCATGATAAATCACTAAATGTATTATCCAACTGCTACCAAAACTCTGTGTTAATGTTTTAGGATAATTTGTTACTCATCTGGGCTTCTTTTTGTACTCCCTTGGATAAAAGTGTGCATAATAAAAATTTATTTATATATTTATAAAAATTTTATTTGTAAGTGTCTAAAATATTTAGGCAATAGCTATTAGCATTGGGGATTAGCAGTGGTTGCTAAAACAATAATTAAATAAAGTTTTAAATGCAAATGGCCTGAATAAAAAAGAAATAGTTAGATGAACTTTATTATATTACCTGTTTAGTATAAGGAAGTGAAATGTCTT
The DNA here is from genome assembly GCF_903995425.1 of Onychomys torridus. Lineage (NCBI taxonomy): Eukaryota > Metazoa > Chordata > Mammalia > Rodentia > Cricetidae > Onychomys > Onychomys torridus. The sequence continues at coordinate 37,675,600 of NC_050465.1, forward strand.
GAATAATTTCAAAGTCTGGTCCTAATATTCAGTGCTAATAGATATAGCTATAAAAGGTATAGGTATAGTTTATAGCAATTACACTCAAGACCACTTTTATATCCTTGTGCATGTGTTAAGAGGCCTTAATGACAATCATGGCAATCCTTTCCTAAAGATATGCAAACACAATGTGTTTGTTATGTATAACAAAAATATAAGTTAGGGAAACATCTGCATTCTTGCTGATTCATGATATTTTCAAAGAAGTTTTAGAAGAGGGAATCCTTGTGGCATCCTGAGAGAGGTCTGAATGGAGCCATCCCCACAGGTATATTGCACAGAGTCTGTAAATGAGAGAAAGAGCCAAAATATTTCAAAAAAGTGTTGAAGCTGCACGGTCACTCCTTCCTCACCATAAAATAGTTGAGAAAGATGATTGATCCATAGAGGAAAAGAAAGGAGAGCCTGTGGACCTGAAACATCTCTATTCTTCTTGGAAAGCAAAAAGCTAAAATGAAGAGATTTATGTGGAGAGAACACAATTGGTTAAGGTGCACCTGTCTGATCAGAAGGTGATATAATTAGAAGAAGCCAAATGGCAGTAGCAATCAAGCTGCTATTGTTCAAACATGAGAGCAGCAACAGAAGAAATAGAAAAGCTTCAGTTCAACGATTCCTACTTTCCGTGACACAGTACTGGAAACTGGTAAATGAATTCAGAGTAGAAAGGGAGAATTATTTTGTTATAGACCAGCCCCTAACAAAATATTCCTGACTTCCTGTGGATTAGAAGGTCAAGACAGAAGAACCAAGAGTGGAAGGGTTCTCACTAGAGAAAAGAGCTTTAGTCCAATACCTGTGATGGGGACACGGCTCAGTGGACAATACCTGTGATGGGATATGGCTCAGTGGACAATACCTGTGATGGGTATAGGGCTCAGTGGACAATACCTGTGGTGGGGATAGGGCTCGTGGACAATACCTGTGGTGGGGATAGGACTCAGTGGTTAATACCTGTGGTGGGGATAGGACTCAGTGGTTAATATCTGTGATGGGGAAGTGGCTCAGTGGATAATACCTGTGGTGGGGACAGGACTCAGTGGTTAATATCTGTGATGCGATATGGCTCAGGGGTTAATATCTGTGATGGGATATGGCTCAGTGGTTATATATGTGATGGGGATATGGCTCAGTGGACAAAGGACCTTGATTATCTCTCAGCATCCATCCATAAAGCACATATCTTGAAGATGGACACAGGAGCACTCCAGCGGCAAACTTTCTACCCAGTCTCCATGAGATCAAGATTGAGTGAAGGACTCTGTCTCAAACACTAAGATGCAATGATAGAGGAAGACAATTGACATTAGTCTTTGATTTAAACATGGACACACACACACACACACACACACACACACACACACACACACAGATCCAAAACAAAAAACAAACAAAACCCCCAAACCAGAAAGGTGTTTTGTAGTTATGTGTGGGAATTTCATACTGTGGTTTCTAAATACTTTGAAATGCAAATGTGTATATGATCATGGTTAGCTGTGAAGAATAGGATGGGATCAGTGAGTTATAGATGAAAGAGTTAATTTGTCCACTCTCTGGTGGCTGTGCTCTATCCCCAAGTTATGATTATGTAGTGAAACCCTCAACCATTGCAGGGCCTTTGAACCTTCACCTCTTAATACAGATTTGTGAGAAATGTGTGTATATGTGTGTGTGTGTGTGTGTGTGTGTGTGTGTGTGTGTGTCTGTGTGTTTCTGTGTATGTGTTAGAATGGATAAAAGAACAAACATTCCCAAACACTTTCAAAATGTACCCTCTACGTAGCAAACTGCATTTGGTTTCAAGGCCCATTAATAAGGGGATTTGTTTTTACTTTTTGTTTTTGTTTTTGTTTTTCTGGCCTGTACCCGCTTCTCAGTGAGCTGTTGCTTACTTTACATGAAAGGTAATATGTATGTATATAGGCTATATATATATATATATATATATATATATATATATATATATATATATCCTTTCATTTCATATATATATATATCATCTATCTATCATCTATCCATCATTTATCATCTATCTATCATCTATCTATCTATCTATCAATCTATCTATCATCTATCTATCTATCTATCTATCATCTATCTATCTATCATCTATCTATCACTATCTATCTATCATCTATCTATCTATCTATCTATCTATCTATCTATCTATCTATCTATGATTATCTAAATCTACCATTTATGCTTTATTTACTCCTGGCATCCCTTTCAATTTGCTTCAGTTTGTCCTTTGTGTCATTTACTAGTTTATGAAGTGTCCTTGGATTCATAAAATCAACACACTTTTACTTATTACTGTTACCCTTAATTGTCCTAATCTTGAAAGTACAATTCACTATGGCACCATAAATGCCCTAAACTATAATGAAATCGGGAATGTTCCATTTTCAAAGACCAAACGGGTACATTTTAGAGCAGTTTTGATCTCTTGTCCTTCTCCTGAAGCTTTCTGTGAATGATCCTGCTTTGCTGAGTATTGGCACCGGCTGCTTCTGTCCATCTGTCATAATGGAAGTTTGCCTGTTTTAAACTGTGATAAGAAAATCATGCTTGAACATAAGTGCCAGCAGAATATAGACATGGTTTTTAACTCTGCATTTCTAACACTACCCTTTGGGCAGGATGCCATGATGTCTATAGTAGATTTGATGTTTGAGAGGGGGTGTTACATAAAACTTGAGGCTATCCAGAATTACATGCCTTGCTCGTGACAAATTTTGTCCAGCAGTAAGAGAAAAATGAATCACAATTAGCATTGTTAAAGGCACATAGTCTAATAAAGGTGTGCGAGTCACAACAGATTCCACTTGTGAAGGCAATACAGTGAATGAGTATGGGATATAATTGTCCTTCCATCTATAATACTCTAAAATGTTTACAGTTTCAACTTCATTTTGAGTACCTCTGATTTATTTGGCAGAGGGTATGTAGTTGTACATTCAGAAGTTAATCTTAGCAACAGGGGAGATGGCTCAGTGGATAAGTGGGCTCTCTGAACAAGTATAAGGAAGGAAACTCAAATCCCCAGAAACCACACACAAAGCTGAGCATCTTTGTGCTCACAGTGTAACCACAGCACAAAGGGGGAGGGGGGAGAAACAGAACTACTCTGATTGGCTGGTTGCCAGCCCAGCTCTGGATTTAGTGAGAAAATTTATCCTGCAGTGCTAAGATGGAGAATGATAAAGCAGGACTCCAATGTCATCCTCTGTGCCTGCACATGCCCAAGTGTGTGCGTGTGTGTGTGTGTGTGTGTGTGTGTGTGTGTGTGTGTGTGTGTGTGTGCTTACACACACTGGATTAGCTTGAAAATTTGGCAATTTTGCCATTTCAGAAGCAATCTGACAATAGTTTGGATGAGTTCATTACACATAGAACAAAGGTGTTAGCGAATTAACTAGAACTACTGACATACTTGTTTTCCTAAATTTTCTAAACTATCAGAAAAATCATAAAAGCTGATAAATGAATATCAATACTCACAATACAACTTGGTAAAAATTAGACAACCTGAGACTCACTGAACATAAAGAACAAAGCAAGAAGCTGCTATATTTATCTTACAATGATATTTCATACAGCATGTATTTTCCTTATATTTTTATCTTTCAGATGGACAAATATCTATTGAAAATAAAAAATAGCTATTGTCAATAGACTATGATTCTTGGTGATAATTAATCCTAATTAATTTAATAATAAATTAAGCTAGCTAAAGTAGGACTAATTCAATGACATAAAAATATTACTAAAGATGAAAATTATTGGTGTCTCTCCACATGAAAAATAAGTAATATTAGCTGCTAAGATATTTTCAATGTTGTAGATGTAGATTAATTATATAAATAAGAGTACAGCATGACACTTCTCAAATTTTATTTAATATACCTTGATCACATTAACACTCCATATTACTTTGAAATATGCTTTTCTCCCCAGTGTTTTCTTCCTAAAGCTTATTTTGGATTTAAATTCTCATTTTTTTCAATTGTTACCTTCTTTCCATTTTTCATTTTATAAGTATTAATCTATAAATTCATTCATTTATTCCAAAATAATTTATTTGACTTTAGACTTCAGTATGCTAAGGGATATTTCATACACTAGGAAATATTTTTTTAAAAAAACAAACAAGCAAATCATGCTTTTCACCTTGTTGAACTTGCACTGCAGAGAAAGATCATAGCAAGAAAATAATTCTCAGGAGCATGAAACGTGAGTGACTGCCATGAGTCTTAGTCTAGCCTGGGATAAATAGGGACTATCATGCTAGCCAGAAGTGCATAACAACACCTTGTCTCAAAATAAATACATATTACAATTTCATCACAACTAACGAGTTCTGTGGAGAAGCAGTCGCATTTAGGATATTCAAGCAGAGAGTTACTCAGAAGAACTATTTCAGACGGAACATACAGAACTGGCAGTTCCTCAGAAGTAAATGATGTAAGAAATGAGAACAGCGATGAGGAGAGAAGGGAAAGAAGCATCTAACTCAGAGGAATAGAAGCTAGACCATTTTTATAATTAATAACATTTGTGAGATCAGCTGAACATGGCCAGGTAGGAGAATAGGAAATGATGCAACAGCACCAGAAAAATAATCAGAGAAAATATGTATGAATGACTGTTTTTAGTGGTTTGCCTTCTTGATTTAAAATAAGGACCAAAGTTAGTGACTTTGTTTATGAGTTTGAGTTAACACTAAAACCACACAGCATATTGCTCTGAATATAATATGTTCTTTTGTTATCTTTATTTATTATGTGCTTATTTAAATATGAAATTTCAGAGAAATTTCCATGTTGCTATTATTATGAACTTAAACATATCTTTGATGATGTTGGGTAAAACATTAGAAAAATATTTATAAATATTCAGGTTGTCCCAAACAGTTCTTTGGCTTCCTAGTGGTGCTGGGACAGTGTCCTCTGCAGACATGCTCAATGATTTATCTGATCTTGCACAAACTTTCAGATATATAGTTAAAACATAAATGTTGGACTTGTATGCTCCATGCTTTCATGTCCTTTTTATTTGAATATATAAAGTGACTTTATCAGATGTTAAATCTGTTTTAAAAGTAATCTATGATCAAACTATCTTCAATATCGTTTAAATCACAGTTCCCAAGAAATAGAGAAATAATTCTGCCACATCTTTATTTATGTTTAAATGAACTCGTTTTGAATTTAAAGTCATTATATTTTCAGTATACTACTTTACACATCATAGCTACAAATTGGAAAAGTTTATAGATATTGCTTTTGACCGGGAACTATTCTTGATTTAATTAAATATAATATGTAAGCCTGAGCATGACAAAATTTGGAATAAATAAGTGAATAAAATAACAAACAAATTATTTCAACCATTCCAAGTCCCATGGAGGGTCAAAGCAATGAGGAATTATTAAAGCCTAAGTATGCAATGTCCAAGCAAAAATTGATACTCTGAATTGTAACCACATATTCTAGTGATTTCAAATATTTATACAACATTAACTCACAAAGGAGAATTACTTATAAATCTGTTTCACAGTCTGGTAACATCTAATTTTTCTTATTTGTATGGTGGCATATTGAGAGAACGTCCTATCTCTCGGCAGTGTTTAGATTTCATGGTTATGTTCGGGAGAAAGCATTTGCAAATTTGAATTACTTATTTGCAAAAGGATTTACTTTGTATTTTACTTCTCAGTTGACATACCAAAAATACAATGGAGGAATATGTTTACTTCTATTTAGCTTTCTGCTTTTCATAACTTGACTGTAAAATGAAATGGTGTATGCCTGATTAGACATCATTGTGGTTGCTCTTCCCTGTGGCTTTGTTATACTATTCTATACTATGGGATGCCTGAGTCGCTGGAAGAATATATCCATTCAGATATGGATGAAGTCAGGCTGTACCCAGTGATTGTTTCTAAGTTCTAGATGCTCTGTCAAAGGCTCCATTTCTTAAAAAGATAGGACACATGCTTGATACCAGCTAGACCTAAGGCAAGGATGCCATGCATGCATTTCTGGACCCTGCAACTGTCACAAACTGTTGATTGTGCACTTCCTTTTATATTCATTTCTTGTAAGAAAATAGTGTAAATAGTTATCTATTTAAGTGGGAAAATATTAAAACATGAAAACAATTTATTGAATAGTACTATCTAAACCCATTAGTCACTATGGCCCAATTTTTAAGATATTAAAATGTACCCCCCCAAAAAAAAACCAAAATAGTTCTTGATGTACATGAATTCTGTGAACATGTGTGTGATGTGTTTGTGTTTTTATGTGTGTTAGGTATTAGTTAAAGAACACTACAGGTCAAAAATTGAATCTATTTCTTTTTTTACTTTAATTTATTTTATTTGTGTTTTAGTTTTACACATCAGCCATGGGTTCCCCTGTCCTCCCCCCTCCCGCACCCTCCACCTTCCCCTCAGCCCCTCCCCTCCATTCCCATCTCCTCCAGGGCCAAGACTCCCCTGGGGATTCATTTAAACCTGGTGGATTCAGTACAGGCAGGTCCAGTCCCCTCCTTCCAGGCTGAGCAAAGAGTCCATTTCTTAAACTGTTTACATATGAGCCTTCGCGGTTTTGAAATTCTCAAGGATAATATGTTGTTAGTTCAAAAGTGTCACTTCATATGAATTATGAAATTTAACTTAAGTAACTCACATAAATATTTTTCAAAATATAAAAAGCATGTTCATTATTAATGATTGATGTGGAAGGGCCTAGGCCACTGAGAGAGGTGCTATCCTTGGGCATGGGATGTGTAAGAAACAAACTGAGCAAGCCATGAGAAGCAAGGCAGTAAACATCATTTCCCCATGGCCTCTGTTTTAATTATTGCCTTTGGGTTTCTTCCTTGAGTTCCTTTCTTGATTTCCCTTCACAATAAACTATAAGCTATGAGACAAAATAAATTCTCTTCTCCCCATGTTTATTTTGATTAGTGTTTTATCAAACAATAGAAAGCAAATTAGGACCCTGACCAATAATCTGTGACACTCTGCAAGCCTGGGAAAGAAGTATACATGTCCCATTTGGAACAGAACACTGAACAGTCACTTGTTAGTGAATCAGAAGTATTTGTCTTTACAGCTACACACTACAAACAGAAGATTCTCAGACCAAGGCTGAGAGAAAACACTAACCTATGGAGATAAACATACATATTCAGAAAGCAGTTTGACATGTCCACTTAGCAAACAGAAGTGGTTTCCTCTCTATGACCCAGAACTCTTTCAGTCATGTGTTTTTGACCTGGTTTACAGTACTGAGTGCAATTTCCTTCCTTCAGAACAGGCCTTAAATACAACCAGCAATCTGTTAGTTAACTCTATAACAGTAATGACAATATTGTACATCTTGACTAGCAGAACTGTATTCTAAATCACAGGTATTTTTTAAAAACTTTCTTCTAAATTGTATATTGTGAATTTCTGTTTATGACATAGTTAAGTAAATAGTTCCTGGATAACTTCAAAATATAAAATAATACGTAGCTGACGTTTCCTGTGTCCTGGCCTGCCAGCAGTCAGGACAAATCTCTGCCACTCACATCCCCCAAGTAAACCACAGAGGCTTATATTCCTGGATGCTGGATGGTAGATCGAGCAGAATTCTCCAGAGAACACTGCTGGACTGCACTTCACCTCTCCCGGACCCTGTAACCTATCCCTTGACTTGGGAGTTACCCCCCAAAATAAGCCTCCCTTTTAACTATGTGGAGTTGCCTTAATATTTCCACCAACAATAATAGAATAGTCTGTTCATGCAAATATAATTTTTAATTTTAACATTTGATTCATTATTTACTATATTTTGCACTACTTTGCATTGCAAAAACTCTGCACCTAGCATACATTTGTTTAAGTGTGCATATCCAGCTACTCAATGAGTAGAAATAGCCTAAATCTTATTAACTCTGGTGACTTCCCTCATAACCATTTGAGTGGAAAACGGATGTGACTGCCAAAGATTTTCTAATGTATTAAGTCTCTTCAGTTGCATAAAAGATAAAGTAACCCTGGAATGGAACATATTCCAAAATTCTGGTGGTTCATGAAGTGAAAAATTATTGGCTTGATTTTTTATAGAATTTGAAAGGTCAAGAGGGTAAGCAGATGGCTAGCTGTAGAATTTATTGCACATTAAGCAATTGTTTTGATGTGCCAGGCAAAGTCCTGGAAGCTTACGAGACTGTAAAATGCAATGACCCTGCATTAGACTAAGGGTTCAGCTCATGATACACATGAAATTTTAGTGATCACATCCATCACTAGTTTATTACCTGTCTGAAACTCACACTATTCAACGCAATTAATATCCTGCACTGTAGTTTTTTGCTACTGCTCTTTTCTTAACCCCCCTTTTTAAAAATCTTGGTGTTTTATTCATCTTTTATAATATTACTAAGTTCAGGATAATCAAGTGACAAGGCAGCCGTGCTGAATGATTTTCCAGTAACTTTCAGTACTTATAGCAATAAAATTTTATATGGGAGATAAAGAATTTAGATACTCAGTCCCACATACTCTCCTATATACATGAGTAATTTCATTGTCATCAAAGCGTTTGAATGCAGAGGACAGCAGTATTTTTTCATAACTATATAAAATGCTTAAGACAAATGCTCTCTCTTTAAAAACGTTAATCTGAAGAATATACTCTGGGTTATTACTGTTGCAGAATGTTTCTCTCAAATCAAATAAAAACAAACAAAATTGTCAAAGACAAATAAACACCTTTCAGGCCTAAAGAAATGCTTCTGGCAGGCTATTTGTAATGTGAAGTAAATAAAATTTATCTTATGAAATACCTCGCTAGAATACACTGTGTGGGATAATATCATGAAATAATATCTAAAATCTTAATATTTGTTCAAGGCCTGGGTTGAGGTAGGAATTTGTACAAGCAGCATAATTTTAAGTATAAAATGTAGATGTAACCGGCTTGTTAAATAAGAAACACAGAACCAATTACAGAGTTAAAAACCACGAGGTCAGAGCAAGAGCGGAAAACCTTACCCTTCACTGCTTCTGCTGTTCTTCCTCTCTGCTAGAGAGCTCCCTCTCTGTGTCCTATCTTTTTTATAGATTTTTCTGTTCTGTTTTCTCATTAGTTGTAAACCCAGCCACATGACCTCCTCATCACTGCCTATTTGTACAGACCTCCAGGTCTTCTTTAGTTGGTATCGAGATTAAAGGCGTGTGTCTGCCATGCTAGCTGTGTCCTTGAACACACAGAGATCTACCTAGCTCTGTCTCCCAAGTGCTGGGATTAAAGGCGTGCACCACTACCGCCCAGCTTCTGCTCTGGCTTGCTCTGACCTCAAGGCAACTTTATTAACATACAAATAAAATCAAATTTCAATACAAATAAAATATCACTATAATAAAATGTCATTGTTAATTCTGAGGTTTAAACTATTTGGCACTTACTGAATTTAAGAATGTCTTTCAAATTAATATTTCTATCAATGTTGTCTAATAATCCAAATGCCTTATGATTCAAAATTAACAAAAAGTGTAAACCCCCCTGGTCAGTCTGTATGTTCACTGTATTGCTACTAATTTTTGCTACATTTAATTGTGTTTAATTAGATAGCAACAACTTTTAGCATATTTAACCAGGCAAACTTCAACAAAAGGTACATGACATTTCAAAGAAAAAAAGAGTTTAAATGATAACACGTTTTAGAGAAAACAACTCAAATGTCAAAACATTGCATGTGAAAGATCACATATTCCCAAGGTACAACTTCATTCAGTGTTCTCCCTACAGTTTGTACTGCACCAGGAGAGGCTTTGTAATAACTGACAGCTGTAAGGTTTCAAGCAAAAGAAAGGATAGAATGTATGTCAAGTTTTTCTCAGTGTTTGAATCCTTGTTTTAAAATACAATTTTCAAAAGAATGTGCTTAATGGTTCAAATGCGTATTACAATTCAGAGTGGAGAGAGATATATCAATACAAATACATTTCAAGTCTACTGGAGTTATTAGAAGTGAATATGTGGAAAATTCTTTACGCTCTAGAACTAACTTTCATCTTTCCTCTAAGTAAGAAGGTTGGGACTACATATATACTCCAAGATAGCACTGTGTCAGGCTCACTACAGTCTGAAGTACTTTGCTTAAAGAAATATCTGATTGTAATCTTAATTCAGTTTCTTCATTGCTATCATTCATAATATAATCTCATCCTTGAATCAATGCTTGAGAATTAAATAAAATGAATCTATGAATTCTGTAAATTCATTTATGGTACTTGGACAATGTCATTTAAAAATGTGTATATTTCCAACCTTTTCCTTTTCCCTTCTAGACTGTGTGTGTGTATGTGTGTGTGTGTGTGTGTGTGTGTGTGTGTGTGTGTGTGTATGAGGCCTTCTTTCTCAATGTGCCTTAATTTTGTATATTGATACCTCATAAAACTTAAAGCTTTTGAACAGCTAAGGAGACAATTAACCAAGCAAAGATGCCAAAAAAATGGGAAAGAGTGTTTGCCAGCTGTACATCTGAGAGATAACTAATATCCAATTATACAAAGAACTCTAAAACAAAGAGTTAAGGAAACAAATGACCCAATTCAAATGGGTCAAGAGAGTTCTAGATAGAAGAAATAAAAACAAAAATCACTAAATATAAATGTGTGTTATTGTTAGAAATCAGTAAGATACAAATTTTAAAACTTGGAGAGTTTATTCTAACTCAATCATAATAGTTAAAATAACTAAAACAACTGAAAACAAGTGGTAGCAAAGTTGTGGGGAAAAGAGAACCCTCACTCACTGTTGGTAGGACTATATTGGAGGAGTTACTTTGGAAATCAGTCTGAAGAATCCCCCCAAAACTAAAAATAAATCTACCGTATGTCTCTATTACTCATTGGCCTATGACCAAAGTGCATCTACTCCCCAGATACTTGCTCAGCATTGTTCATAGCTGTTCCTATTCATAATAGCTAGTAAATGCAAGCAACATCAAATGTCATTCAATGGATGAATAGATAATGAAAATGCAGTGCATATAAAAAACATGATATTCATTTTTAAAGAGAAATGAATTCAAGAACTGTGATTACATTGACTTAGTTAGCCTAGATATAGAAAGAAAAATATAACATTTTCTCTTTTATCTCTGCCTTTTAGCTCCAAATCTTCAGATATGAGTATAACACCTGTAGCAGGGACATATAAAGGTACTATGGTGGACGTGGGGAGACATTTAGAGAGAGAGAGATAACAGGGTACAGGTGATATGAAGCAGAAAACTGTAAGATGGGGTAGCACATCAACTGGGGAGGGAGGGAGGTTAGTAAAGATGAAGAAATAAGGAGAAGGGACAAATAACACCATGGTTATATGATGAAGCCCAAAGGAATCAAATAGTATGTGTTAAGGAAAGCAAAAGCCTAACATTAAAGAAAGCAATGCCATAACATATATATTATTTTAAAAAAGCAATGCCATAACATATATATTAAAGGAAATAATGCTACTGACAAGAACCCTAGACTAACAAAAATCCTAGGACCAGTCACCAAAAAAGTCTGCTTTAAAATAGTTGTTCAGAGTATTCTAAACAACTCCTCAAAGAATATAGGTTATGGCTTTTACCCTTGGTTGCCTCTCAAAGATTGAAGGCAAACCCCTATTGTTTAATATAGTAAACACTTAGGACACAGAACTCAGACTTTTCAAGCTGGACTGTAGGGAGCCGCCATTGTAAGATGGCGCCAACTTCCTGACAGCTTTGCTGTCAACAACTCCATATTTGGCTGTGCTTGCTGGGCTGCGCGCCTCAAGGCTTGTGCATGTGCGTATATGGTAATTTGGCCTTATGTCCTCAGCCTATCCCGTGGCTCCCCGTGCTTGCATTCTGGCGGGATCCAATCACAGATTGACCTGTTCGCTTGGTTCCCTATATAAGCAGCTGCCTTTTGGTTCTTGGGGCCCCTCACCTCCCACTCTCCCTCAATCAAGAGGCGCTCCAATAAAGTGTGATCTGAGAAGAATCCTCAAATGGTGGTCGTTCTTCCTCGCTGGTCGAGGAGCTCGCTGCACTGGACCTAACCTGAAAGTCTTTTTCCTGCAGTTTATTGTCCATGGTACTAGAGAAAGGTATGCAAGTATCAATAAATAGAAGCAATTAATGCTTTTTCTACCAACGACACATATGCACCACACCAATGATAACTATTGCAAAAATATATTAATAAATGGCACTCAAATATTGGTCCTAACCGAGAGCTCTCTCAGTGGACTTAAGCCACACTCAACGGAAGGAAAATCAATCCTGTAACTGTAATTCTATCCATATTTCTGAGATAATGAATTCATGGACCTCAGAAGAAAATCTACAAGCATAACTTGCTAGACCAGTGTAAATCACTAATCACCTTCTAAATCTTTTCCTTATACCCACAGAAAATGTAACTATATTTTCCCATCAAATAATCTAATAATAGTAGAAAGTTTTAAATTTCTAGAAATTAGTGGATATATTTCTTCTGTCAGTGATATTGATTTTATAGGCAAATACTTTCACAAAGTGTGCTAGACAGCTGAGATGTGAACAAACTTAAGTTTGAAATATTTGCAATAGTTGGTGTATCTAATGTTGGGATAGAGTGCAGGACTCCACAAATACAAAATCCTTATCACCATATCTTTACATATTTTAAGATGCTCTATGTCCAAATACCACGTGAATAATCAATTAAGAAAATTTCCCAAGGTGTCACAGACATTCCTCTTCTACGTGACTCTAAAGCCCATCAAGTTGACAGTATTAACTGTCATTAATACATAAATACGTACCCTCTGTTCTTCACTCCTCTAACTTTCTAAAACTCTACTAATCCAGCTCTTCCCTCACCCCCAAACTAAAAGTTTAAAGTAGAAAACATTCAATATTGCCTAACAAGGTCATGTACCCAATAAGTTTTAAAACAAACAATATGTAAAGTGCACAAATGAACCCACTCATGTTCTTTGTTGAAAAATGGCAAATATACATGGTTCAGGGAAAGGGAAAGCCAGATGACTGCTAAGGTAATACCTCAATTACTAAACCAATGAGAAAGTGAAAGAGACCTGTGCTTAGGGTCATAAAACCCATTCTTTACACTAAATCAGTGTATTCCCTTGTCTGGGCTAATCCTTGTCTCTGCTCTGAGTTTCTAATTCTATTGGTAGGAACAGTGCTGGGGTGTTTTTGTTCTTCAATATTCTAACTTATAAAAGTGCAAAACTATATGGGAAAACAAAGCCAGAACTCATAATGCCACAAAAGGGGTTCCTTGCTCAGAAAACAACTCACTGCTTCTATTTTGGCAATCAGTTTTGTGGATTTAGCCAAAAGGGCCATAGGAGACTGTAGTCCAGGTGTCTTGGCTTAACCCAAGCTGGCAGCAGAACTTGACAGCATTGCCCTTATGGCATTTGATTTGCAGACATGAAAGATACAAGATGGAGTGGTTCTGGCTCTTGCTCCAAGATTGTAGAGCTCTTGTTGAGAACAGGCAATGTGTGGCAGCTATGGATGCCAGAAAAGAGGCCTAAAAATACCATATGTGATTCTATATAGCTGAGAAGCATCAATGATAATGGAGACCTTTGAGTGTCAGGACCATGGATATCTGCTGGCATGGACTACAGCTTGCCCAAGAGAGAGCTTCTACAGGCCAGAATATTTCATTACAGGTCCTGGATACAACCTGGAGATAATAGGGTTTGCTTTTTTCATGATAGATTTCAGTCTTACTTTGGTCTATTTATTCCTTGCTATGTTCCCTCTCTTTCCTTTGGGAATAAGAATGTTCACTTTGCACCACTGTATGTCAGAAGGATGAAACTTCCATTTGGTTGTTTATAGAACTTCCTTGAGTCTCACAGCTGTGTGTACATACAGCACACACATGAAAGTATACACGTAGAAGGCAAGGGACACCTGTCAGGTATTAGTCTTTCTATGCTGCTTTTTTCTATATGGGATATCTGTGCTGCAATGCAAGCCAGGGAGGCTGTCTATTGAGGTGCTGGAGATTCTCCACTCTGTGTCTTCTGCTTCCCTATTAGGACACAGAGGGATTACAGACACCTGTACTACTGCTTCTCTTCTGTATGGAGGTTCTGGAGATCTGAACTCATATCATTAGGCAAGTATTCTTACCCACTGAATCATCTCCAAGATTCCAAGACTGAATTTTGAGCAGTGTGAAAACTGAAAAACATTAGGGGGAGTTTTGAATTTGGATTGAATATGTTTGGAACCGTGAGAAAGCTATTAGTGCTTGGAGAAAAGGGGTGGGAGGTTCTTGTTTTATAAGGAATATGTTTGGGTTTCAAGTTGGCAAGGGGTAAAATTTTATTATTAATATTGTTGACTTGATGAAATCTACAGTCACCTGGGAGGGATGGACAATTCTGAGGGATGTTCTTGATTAGCTTGACTCAAGAAGACAGATCCACCCTAATTGTGAGCAGTATCATTTTATGAGCTGGATCTTGAACAGAATAGAAAGGAGAGAGGGGGCTAACTATCTGTGCTCATCATTCTTCACTGTGGCAAGGAACTCTACAAATGTAATTTATATGAACCATCAATGTTCTCAACACGGGCCTAGTAAACATCTCATTCACCATCATGGATGATGTTGACTTGGGGTACACTAAAAAGGATATTGTAAAAATTACTCCAGACTATCATAGTCAACCCACGCTCATGTATTGGTAGAATTAATATTGTTGAAAATGACCTTTTTTACCCAAAGACATTTACAGATTAAATGCTATCCCAATCAAAACCCCATTGCATTCTTTAAAAAAAATTTAAAAATTGTAGAATTCATATGAATCAATAAAAAAAACCCTAGATGGCCAACAAAAGTCCAAGCAAAGAAAAGAATGCAGGATGGATTACTATTCTAGAGCTCAATGTGTTTTACAGAGTCATGGTATTAAAAGAATATGGCAAACAAACAAGATGAGATATGATTTATAAAAGCTTAGTTGTGCTGCTGTTCATTCTTTGATGTTCAGGTAGAATACCCTGTAGAAATTTGTTGAGTCTGCTCGATGTATGTGTCTGTAGCAGGAATCTTACATGATCTTATTTATAAAATCAAACCTGAGGCCAGTTATTGGGGTGAATGCCAGAAGGTCAGAAAAGCAGAACAAGCCACATCTACCTCACCTCGCCAGTTCCCCTGCTGATCCTGTTTCCTCAGACTAGAAGCCGCTGAGTCCTCATCCAGAATGGATCTCAGCTGAACTGTGCTGCTCCAAAGCCTAAAAGCCTAACCAGCCAAATCCTTCCATTTTCTGGTCCTCACACCTTATATACTTTTCTGCTTTCTACCAACACTCCTTGGGATTTCTGCCCCTGGAATGCTAGGATTAAAGGCCTGTGCTACCACTGCCTATCCTCTATATTTAATATTGTGGCTGTTCTGTCTCTTACCCCAGATAAGTTTATTAGGGTGCACACTATTTCAGGGAACACAATACCACCACATGTGTCCTATGTTTACTTTTTTTTTTTTGTTTAGATGGCCTGTCATTTGGAGAACTTAGATAACTACTCAGTGCTAGTGAAATCATAGTTATTGGAGGAGAATCTATAACCATTAATCTATCATAATCTCTAATAGAAATTGATAGACATTTATCCCTTGACACACAGATAAGTGTCGTCTTGATAAGGGATGTCTCATCAAGGAAACTTCTCTTTACAACAGATGGAAACCACAGCCAATAAAAATGCAGGGCTGGGGAACCCAGCCCCAGTTGATAGATCTATAAAAAATTCCTTCACCTAAAGCTTGGTGAACAATTCTGAAGAAAAGGCAAAAGGACTAAAAAGAGCCAGAGAATCATGGGGGTCACTGTGAGATTGTGTCTCCCAGTAATAGAAGCTATACCCACAAAGTCTCAGCTACATGATTGCCCAAGTATGAGTTGAACAAGACTATGCCAAAGGACATGCCAAAAAGTTTGGGGAAAGGCCTAAGGACCTCAACCTCACACAAAGAACTATAGATAACTTAGGAAAGCTGGAACAGGTTAAGGTGATCTTCCCCAGGGAAGAGCCCATCAATTGGTTGTCCAGTGCCAAACAGTCCAACAAGTAACATTGTACATACTGACCAGGTTAAAAGTAGGAATACATATGTATATACATGTAATATCTATCATATAATGAATGTGCATATGCATATCCACATACATATCCATCATATGCATATATGGATGCAATAAGAGTTAATTAAAAAAAAGTGGTCATGAATTTGAGGGAGAGCATGAAGAAGCATGTGAGAGTTTTGAAGGAAGGAAAAAGAAAGAAGAAATGTAATTATATCATAATTTCAAAATTAAAAAAACATGAAAAGACATGTAGACTAATGGAACAAAAGACTAAAACATGAATTCCCATTACGTTAGCCATTTACTATCTGATCAACATGCTGAAAACATATGCTGAAGAATAGAAGCCACCTACAACACACAGTGCTGGGAAAACTGGGTGTCCACACACAGAACTATAAAAATTAGACTACTGTCAATCACCTTGCACAGAAACTAACTCCAAATAGGTCAAAGACCTAAATATTAAGCCTGAAACTTCTGGAAGAAATTATGGGCAGTACCCTTCATGACACAAGAGTAGAGAAAGACTTCCTGATTAGGACTCCATTTGTACAAATTTAAGGATAAAAATTAACAAGCGGGACATCATAAAACAAAAATGTTCCTGTTCAACTAAAGAAACAGTTAGTTGGGATAACAGGAAGTCCACAAATTGAGAGAGGATCTTTGCCAGACATGCATACATAAAATTGAACTATTCTAAAAAAACAAATGAGATATTCAAAAAGTGGGCCTGACACATGAACAGAGAATTCTCAAAATAATTGAAAAGACAAAGAAATATCTTAAACAATGTTCATAATTCCTAGAAATTAGGGAAATGCAGGGTAAATATACATGTTTAAAAGAATAAATTTGGTAGTCTCAATGCCTAAACATTTCAGTTCATGAAAATTTCACTACTAAATACTTTCTCTGTAATTGTATCATAGAAATATGGGATAGATTTTGTAAATTATGTAATAAACCTCTTCCAAATAGAGCAGTCATATCTATGCTATGAAGGCATTTTGCCAAAGAATCTTTAAAATATAAACATCTATTCCTATAAATATCTGAATTTTAATAATAAATTTTCTATGAATATATGCTAGATTATGCCACAGCTTTTCTTTCTATTCACTTAGTTCAATGAAATTTTCTCAGTAAATAATTTTACCACTGACTTACATAAAACAAGGGAAACATAGTATCTTTACTAGCAATAGACAATAAATAAATCTTTGGCCATATAAATAGGAAATGTACCATCTTCTGCATCCTGAGCATAAAACACTACAGTGTTTAAATCCATGTAACAAAACTTCCTCGGGAGTTGTGAGACAATTAGAACGTCATAAATGTTAAACTGATAGTCGTTGGTTAGAAATGCTAGTGTTCAATACTTGCACTTAAGCTTAAAGCTTTTGCTACTGAGTGGCAGAGGTTAGCACATTGATGGTACACATGAAGATTTATGTGACTTGAATGCTACAGAAAACTAGACATGAGTAAAATTTTAAGGCTTTTCTATGACTAAAGGACACTTAGATGAAAATAACATGCTTTTGGTTAACATCAGCTACTAACAGATAAAATACTTTGTATCAAATTACTGTTTTGATTCCAATTATGTTAACATACGTTAACATAAGGACCATTATATATCCCACCTAATTTTTATAATGAGGTGAGAAAGGTGGGTTTTGTTTTTGCTAAAAATGAAGATATACAAGAAATTATAGTTGTATGTTATGAAACATGCTTTCAATTTTTGTGAATGAAATTCCATGTTTGCAATCACTATCAAAGCTGTTTAGAGAAAGCCATATGGACATTCTGTCAGTATTTATTGGGCAACATCTAACATGAGATAGATGTTCTAAATCTATCAAAGAACAAAACTGTAAATTTCTATAAAATTTATAATCTGCTAATAAAAATGTAAGATTATTCTTTCTTGTCGTTTATAGTCATTATTTTGTTTATAAAGTTATAACAATGGCTTAAAATAATAATTGGTATCATGGATCTGATACTGAAGAAGAAGGATTATTTTTGACTGAACAAAGGACATGAGAAATCTTGCCTTATGTTTGAAACTCTGAATCTGCTATGATATATTTTAATGAAATTTTTATTAATCCTTGAGAATTTCATACAATGTGTTTTAATTATATTCCCCCCCTTGATTCCTCACCTTAAACTTTATTAAATCCACCGGGCAATGGTGGCACAAGCCTTTAATCCCAGCACTCGGGAGGCAGAGGCAGGCAGATCTCTGTGAGTTCAAGGCCAGCCTGGTCTCCCAAGTGAGTTCCAGGAAAGGCGTGAAGCCACACAGAGAAACCCTGTCATGAAAAAGAAAAAAAAAACTTTATTAAATCCATACCACAGTTATAATAATTACTATTCATAATATTTAAATGACAATAATATACTTATAAATAATTTTAATTTATTTTTGAAAGTTTCATACTTGAGTATTGTACATACATCATTTACATATTCCCTTTTCCCTCCAATGACTCTCATATCTCTCCCACTCCTCAAATTCATGACCTCCTAAACTTTCATTATTAAATATTGCTAAAATTATGTACACATATAAATTTATAAATGCAACCTGTTGAATTAATTTAGTGTTAGTCTTATGTATATGTACTCAGGGTTGACCACTTGGGACTGGGTATCCTATCAAGGAGATAGTCCTTGAAAAAGACTGATTATCCCTCTCTGAGATGCCACTAACAGGCTATAATTCATCTAAGGGTGGAGTCTTGTGGGATTTCCTCTTCTTAATTTGCCAGTCAATTTTTGTTGTCATCTTTATGTATTGCGATTTCATGAGGGTGGCTTTCCTGTTACATTTAGAAGACACACTCTCACAGAAGACTTCCTGGATCTCTGGCTCATGTCATCTTTCTGTCCCTCTACTGTGACATGCACAGAGCATTAGGAGTGAGGGGCTGAGTTGTACACTCATCAGTTGGGTCTGGGCACCCCACAGTAGATTGTTCTATGAGAACTTACAAGTTGTGTTTTTCTTTAATTAGTCTCTGCTTGAAATAAGAAATTTATTTTATGAGGGGTGAGAACAACACTTATCTGTGGTTCTAATGGTATGTATTAAGAAAGCACTTAAAATTATACTGATTTAGGTGAGTGGCAGGTTTTACATTCCCTCTAAGTTCCATAGACTCACCAGTCAATGGCTGATGGCTAGGGACCACCATGGATTTACATACTATTGTGTAGCAGGAATCTCTACATTTCTTATTAATAAAATCAAACCTGAGGACAGTTATTGGGGTGAATGCTGGAAGATCAGAGAAGCAGAACAAACCACAGCTACCTCACCTCACCAGTTCCTCAGCTGATCCTGTTTCCTTAAAATGGAAGCTTTTCAGTCTTCATCCAAATGGATCTCAGCTGAACTGTGCTGCTCAAAAGCCTAAAAGCTTAACCAGCTAAATGCTTAACCAGCCAAATGCTTTTAGGATTAAAGTTGTGTGCTACCACTGCCTATCCTCTATGTTTAATATTGTGGCCATCCTGTTCTCTGACCCTAGATAAGTTTATTAGCATGCACAATATTTCAGGGAACACAATACCACCACACTATTGAGTGGGTTCTATATCTAATTAGACAGCTGGTAGCTACACCTATGATGTAAGTGGCAATGTTTCACCTTTTAGAATATCTTGTCCTTTGTGTCATTGATATGGTTGGCACACTTCACAGTTGGATAGAACTACTGATTCCTTTTTTTCCTTGGCCATCTTTCATAGCTTCTTCTGGTGTTGTAAGAGCCAGGTCTCATTTATTGCTGATGAAATGGAGATAACATTGAAACCTGCCTTATGCTTTCTGTAAAAAGGTATGTACTGCATACATCAATTAAATTATCAATGGCTAAAAACAAGGGTATTGAGAATAGAGATCTAGGAAGGACTCATAATAGTCCTCATGCTGATGAGCAATGGATTTTGTTTAGATAAGGCATTATTTGTGTAGTAGAGAAAAATTGCCTGATGAAAGCCACACAAGTACCTTTTTCCATTTCTTCTATCTACTCTTTTATATAAAAGAAATTGGCACAGGATTTATTATTTGACATCATCAATCAAAGTATGTTCTTTTGCCTACTGCTACAAAATTTTAAATCAAATGAACTTATATCAAAGAGCCTATCTTCTGTATGTGCATGTTTTATTGCAATTTTACCAGTTTAACACTTATTTATTTTTCTAATGTCCTGAGATATATGAGATGGCTTCAGAGTATGTGCTCAATTAACATTTATGAACATAATTTAAGAAAATAAATTTATAATTTAAATCAGTAAATTTGAACAATATGCTGAATACCATGATGTAATGCATATTTCAAAGGTTATTTTAATATATATCCATATATAAAATGTAGATTAATTGTTAAAATACATTTTGGACTTAGATATGCAATAACAGTTTTAAGGAACATGCATAGGCAGAAAGATCCAAGAATGACAGCTTGTTGTTTCCCTTGGTCTGTGTGTGTGTGTGTGTGTGTGTGTGTGTGTGTGTGTGTGTGTGGTTTGCAGGTGTTATTTTAATTGAAACCAAGTTTTCCATGAGTAAAACTTACCCTACTAATTTGAAATAGAGCAAAGAGAGGCACATGGGAAGGGCTGAATGGAGGAGAGGGAAGGGATAAACATTGCAATTATATTGTGACTTAAAAAATAAAAATAACATACATGTATTTATTTTATTAACAAAATTGCCATTTAAAATTTTATACTTCAACACTGCTTTAGACCTTATAAGTACAAGTTAGACATATTAAAATGCTTTCTTTTAAAATGTGAAAAATAATGACATTTTGTTTCACCTCTATATTACTTCCAGGTATGTTTATGATTAAGCTTTTCCCAACTAATGTTGCCCACTAATTCTCCAGGCATTGATGACTGGAGCATTATAGCCATGACTACCAAAGAAATTCAGAGTAAAACAGAGAGTCAGTGGGGATTATGAAATGTTTATTTAATTTCCTTCTCAATGTTAAATAGGTTTCAAAAGACATATTGATAAATTGGCAGGAAAATTAATGGCAATCTTATGAGAATGAAAGACAGGAAATAAAAAAAAAGAGAAACATGAAAAGCAAAGTTTGATCCAGATCATTCCAACATGTCATTTAGTCTCTGAGTAGATCATGCTGAAAATCAAATATTATTTCCACATAATATTTGAATGTTCCATAACCACAGAAATTGCTTGTGCCCTTTATGTATGGGAACTCAATGAAAATCCAAACAAGTGTGTCATCAACATACTGGAAAATAGAAACAGTGATAACCTGTCACTAATCCCTTCAAAGCAAACCTTGATTCAAATGCAACCATAAAGTACAATTATAAAAACAGTTAATTGTGGAACCCTTTCCATTTTTTTTTGAGCCCTCTCAGTGTTATTGTGTACGTATATCAGTTTGTTTCTCTGTTGCTGTTATAAAACACTAGCCAAAACACCTTTGGAGGAAAGGCTTTGTGTGGCTTACACTTCCATGTGACAGTCCACCCCTGAGAGATGTCAATGCTGGACCCTGGATGCAGAGATATTGAATTCCATATTGTAGAATGGAATCTCAACCAACATGCTTTTAAAAGCTTAGCTGACTGTCAATGACTGATTTGTTTTGTGTTAACTCTCCCATTCACTCCCTCTCTTCTCAGCAGACTCTAATCAGATTTAGAATTCCAAAATGTTCCAGAGCCAAGGTGTCCATAGATGAAAATGAGGGACAAACACAGGATCTGAAAAAAGAGGAGGAATTAATGGCATAAATAAGAGAAATAAGGTTGGCAATGGACCAGTGTGGCAGTGTTGTGCTCTGGCATGATTGGCTGTCTTTGTCTTTCACGGCATATAACCTGCAGGCTGCAGATGAGTTTTCCTAGGGCAGTACCATACTGCCTTTGCAGAACATGGAACCTCCAAAGGAAGCACAATGCAATAACTTAATTTTTGTGTCTTCTCACTGGCACTTATGGTGACAGGCAGCAAAAGTACCACTGTTCTTATTGCAATATTTCTTACTCATTTGATTTCTTCTTCTGTAAAATTTCCAAAGATGGAGAGTTAGGTGCAAAGCAGACATATCTAGAAGTAAAACAGAGGAAGTGATTCTACTCTCGAAGTCATAGTAGAAGGGTCTACAAATTCAAATGCAAAGTATAAAAACATGAATTCCATAATTTTGGGATTAAACAAGTGAGTTGATCAAATGTCGTACATTTGTGTTCATTGCTGGTATTTCAAAATGTAAAATTAAACATTAAAATTGACATACCTATAACTTATTTTAACTCACTAATTTTATAATAAGTATTGCATAATTAAATAGGAAAATAAATCCCATCAAAAGTTGAGAAAGATTGTAAAGAAAGGAAAGGAAATGCTTTATATATTACCACGTTCAAAGACATGTTTTACTTATTTATAAATGAAGGGCTGTATTAGTTACTTTTTTATCACATTGAAAAATTGCCCATGAAAATGGAAATAATTAAAGAAATATTTGTTTGGGCTTCTGTTTTCAGAGTTTTTGTTCCAGTGTTGGTTGGCTCATTCTCATTTAGTCTGTGGTGACACAGGACATCCCAGCAGACAGGCAGAGATGAGAAGATTTGCTTCCCTTATGACAGTCCAAAATAGAAATGCTAGAGAACAATACAATATTCAAAATTACCTCTCCTGCAGCCCACACTCTCCAACCATGCTGCACTTTTTAATAGTCTATTCCATTATGGATTATCAATAGATTAATCCCTTGATTGGGCTGGATCTCTTATGATCCAACAATAGGGCAGAGACTAACCCTACCAGCTGTAAATCAAAAGTTTAGCACACAGATCTTCCACGGGACATCTTATATCCAAACTGTAGCAGCACCACATTCTCATTTTATTATAGTGCCTGATATAGGAGGTCTGACTTTCCCACTGAGACTACAAAAACCAGGTCTACTACATTCTGACTATGATCACTTACAGTCAATGAATAGTTTTGAAAAGATTCAGGTTATTTCCCTTTCTTTAATATATTTTATTGATTTGGCTATAAAATATTCTTGTGAAGTATCTCTTTTTATTGTACATAATCACAGACTTCAACATTCCTGAACCCTTTTTTAAATCCTTCAGAGACATATTAAAAGCATATATAGACATAGTAACTTAATTGAAAATAAATCCTAGCTAATGGACTCATTAAGAATACACTCTTGTGATCAAGCTAGCATCTTCAAATTTGAATTCTTGGAATGGAATAATCACATTATTGTAACCAAACCAAACAACAGATCTGGTTCTTCCTTAGACTGTGGCATTTGATGTTCATATTATCCTTCAATTCTCACTGGCAGAAATTAGAAGTACTGACTCTGTCTAAACTAATATATTTTTCTAGATCAAAGTAGCATATAATCAGTAGTGCCATCCAGGGGAACCCATGAGTGATGTGTAAAATTAAAACACAAATATAATAATAAAAAATAAAAAATAGGAAGTTCATAACCTTAGTTGATGAATGAACTTTACAAGAGAATATTGACAAAGAAGAATTATAACATTTGAAAACCAATGATCACTGATTCAGACAATTGACATAATTGGTACTAAAGACATTAGCTGAAAAGTTAGTGATAAGATATGCCTTTCTGTTACATACAA
This sequence comes from Onychomys torridus, assembly GCF_903995425.1. NCBI lineage: Eukaryota > Metazoa > Chordata > Mammalia > Rodentia > Cricetidae > Onychomys > Onychomys torridus. The sequence goes on from NC_050465.1 coordinate 37,699,520, forward strand.
AAATACTTCACATTATATTTTCACAACGGATGGGATTGATTTTAACCATTTTAATGGCTGGACACATTTTGGGCATCTTCTGCTCCTTGGCAACATGACTACCTCTGAAGTGATTCTTCAAAAAATGTTCAGGATAGACCTTATTCCATACCTTAGATCTAACTTTTCAATTAAAGTAATTCATATAAAAATGAGGAAAAAGCACTCAAATTCTAAAGACAATTCCAAAACATATTAAACAATTTAATACCATGAAGAAAAACAAACAAATATAAATAACAAATACATACACACACACACACACACACACACACACACACACACACACACATATATATATATATATATATGTTCCTTTTTATTGGTGCCATATTCTGTATAAAGGAGGCTCATGAGAAAGAATATCCAGTGGTGCCATATCATTCTTGATGGAGGCTAATTCATAAAAGTATTATAAAAATGATTTAGTCTATAACAGTATGCAGGTGAAACTAGATTTTAGATTGTTAAGAGAATTGATTGCTTTACAAGAGTTAATACAGACACAGTGGTTATATTATAAATAAGACATAATTCTTTACATCTTTGGTAAGCTTGATAGTTGTGATGCCTTAAAATGCTTCAGTTACAAGGATGAGAAGGTGGATCCAATACAGCAAAATACTAAAAACTAGTAAATCTTATTGATAATATGTAAGAGGGATCAAATACTATGTTTTATATACATGCATAAAAGAACCCTAACAGGGGTTGGGGATTTAGCTCAGTGGTAGAGCGCTTGCCTAGCAAACGCAAGGCCCTGGGTTCAATTCTCAGCTCAAAAAAAAAAAAAAAAAGAAAAGAAAAAGAACCATAACAAAAATAATATGCCTAACAAAATTTACACTGCACTCAACTTGTCAATTAATTACATTTCCATCTAAAACTGATGCTCTACAAGGTGTGATTATCAATTTAAATCTTAGATCAAGCTTATCTCAAAATTTTCTCAAATATTACTGAATTTATGAAAATGAATCCCTAAAGTCAAAGCCATAAAACCTGCTGACTCAGTTACTGCCCCTGGTCTGCAAGAACAGATGCAAACATTCCTAAAAGATGCTAATTAGTTTTGAAAGGAAGATTGGGGCGTACATAATCCTTCAATTTAGTCCCATGCTGTAGTGGATAGCCATCCCAGCATTGGCCTGGAAGTTCCAACCTCCATTGAGGCTTCAGTAATGATCACGCCCACAAGGCTGGGCAGAGGAGGGAGCGGAAGACCAGTAGCAGGAGGAGGTGGCTCTCTTGGTTCCGGGCCGCTGGACGCTGGAGGGAGACCGAGCAGAGTTCTCCAGAGAACACCGCTGGACTGCCCTATACCTTTGCCAGACCCTGCAACCTACCCCTTCATTTGTAAGTTACCCCACTCCTGGTACCACCATGCCATTTTGAAACATTTTTAAGAATTGTATTCATGACGCTAAGAAACTTAAGAAATGGAGAATGGACTTCATACAGAAACTGTAGGATCCCCTCCCATTACTCATAACTTCTCTAAAAATATTTCTGAATACAGGAAGATAAAAAAGACGAATTATTGTACCAGCAAGAATGCTACATCAAAAGAAGACACTTGCTTTAGGTCAGTACTGAGGAAGAGACCAAGAAATAGCCCAACAATGTGGTAGTTCAAGATAAAGTCAGGAAAAGAAATCCTACCTCTGACACAGCTGCTCCATCCAGACATCATTTCATGTATACATATAATTAGAAAATTCCAAGCAGGTTTCCTAGTAACAATGATTTATTCCTAAATTATAGCTGGAAGTTTTCCTGTGTCTTGCCTGGTCCTGCAGGTGCTCAGACCCAGGTAAACACACAGAGGTTTATATCAATTTCCAATTGTATGGCCTATGGCTCAATTTTCTTGCTAGCTAGCTCTTATAACTAAACTTAGCTCATTTCTATTCATCTATATGTCACCACGTGTGCCATTACATGCTGCTCCCTGGATGGCTGGATGGCATCTCCCACCTCTCCTTTCTCCTTTCACTCTCTCCCTTGGATTTTCCCATCTGGTTCCATCCTGCCCTGCCGTAGGCCAATGCAGCTTTATTTATCAACTAATCAGAGCAATACATATTCACAGCATACGAAAGACATCCCCAAGCACTGACTATCTATCTATCTATCTATCTATCTATCTATTTATTTATTACTATAGAAAACATTATTTTTTATTCTCTTTCATTATTTTCCTTCTACCTATAAATGGGAGTACTCAAATTTTCTTTTAGGGAATCTGACAAACTTAAAAAGACATTATAGACCATGAAAAATCAGGTTACCTCCATTATCACTGACTGACTTTTGTTTTTATGTTATATATGAAACACTAGCAGTTCTGAAGAGTTTTCAGATATAAGTGTTAAGAGTACTGACATTTTGTGGGGGCTCCTCAGCTATTGGTTCACAGTTCATGTGTTTCCACTAGTTTGGCTATTTGTCCTTGTGCTTTTTCCAATTGTGGTCTCATTATCTTTTGCTCATATTATCCTTCTCTCTCACACCAAATGAACTCCTGGAGCTCCACCTGGGGCTTGGGCATGGGTCTCTGCATCTGCTTCCATCAGTCACCAGATGAGAGTTCTATTATGACAGTTAGGGTGTTCAGCCATTCGATCACCAGAGTAGGTCATCTCAGGCACTCTTTCAACCATTGCCAGTAATCTATAGTGGAGATATCTTTGTGAATATCTTGGGACCTCTCTATTACTCTGCATAAGTGAGACAGTTGATTAGCTTGAACTGTTTAGGAGGCCCCCAGGCAGTGGAACCGGGACCTTTCCTTGGTGTATGAGCTAGCTTTTTGGAACCTAGGGCCTATGCTGAGACACTTTGCTCAGCCTAGTTGAAGGGAGGAGGGGACTGGACCTGCCTCAATTGAATCTACCAGGCTAGGCTGATTCCCCAGGGGAAACCTTTCCTTGGAGGAGATGGAAATGGGGGATAGATTTGGGGGAAGGCAGAGGGGGTTGGAGGAGGGAGGACAGGAAATCTGTGGCTGATAATGTAAAATTAAATTAATTATAAAATAAATAGATTTTAAAAAGCATTTATATTTTTTTAAAAAGTACTGACATTTTCAAAAGCATAGTGGCATTCATCTTGATAGATTCATGATTGTATAATTTTACATACATTCCATGCTAGGTAAAATAATGAAATATATATATATATATATATATATATCTTTTCTTATATATAATTATTGCTAGTAATAAGGACATATTTATATATTGGGTTTCATTTGTATTTATAAAATATAATATAAAGTTTGAGATTGAGTTGTTCTGGAATTTTTATTTTACTTTGTGTGTGTGTGTGTGTGTGTGTGTGTGTGTGTGTGTGTGATGTATGTGAGCACAGGTCTGACATAGGCCAGAAAAAGGGTATCAGACACTGCATGGAGTTACAGGTGGTTGTGAGGTCATAAGCAATCTGACATAAATGCTGTGAACTAAACTGAGGTTGTCTCCAAGAGTTGGAGGAACTCTTATCTGACTACTGAGATATCTCTCCAGCCCTTGTTGGTTTTTAAAGGAGTGAATCAAAATTACTACAATATTACTATTTCTTACCACAGTTTACCATATATCTGTTTTATTCTTATGAGGGAGAAATAGTCATAAGAAAATTGGTGAAACTCTGGGACTTTGTAAGATTTGGAGCTAAGGTAAACTCTGATGGAGTGAGAAGCAATAAATTCTCCATGTTGCAAGATTCTGTTCATTTGTAAGACAAAAGCTTGGAAATTGTGCAATAAGGCCTAAAATCCCTTTCTTTAAAGTAATAGGGATAATATGTGACATAAATTTTACAATACCAAAGAAGAAAATTTTCTGGTTGCTGTGGTGAAATTAGGAATACTTGAATGCTAGGTTCTGGTTCTGAAGCATTTTTGATAATCTCTCTGTGTCCCTGTCTATCCATGTCAGAGGGTATTTAGGGAGAGATGTGAAAACAGTGCAGTGAAAATTTCTTGAAATATACAAGGATGACCCTAATGAGGTCTCTTAGTAATAGAAGATAGAGACTCTGAACTGGCAGTCTTTTGAAGCTAGACAAGTCTTCCTGTGGTGGGACTGGGTTACAGTCAGTTGAGTTCTTGGATGAGAAAGTACTGTGAAAAAGTCTAAACAGTCCAGTCTAATTCTAGGACACAAGGTCGATCTATGAAAACTGACTTCAGGGCCACATTGCTGGCGACAACTTATATACAGTTAATTGAAAGTAGAGAGGTCAAGTTGGTGCTAGATTAGAGCCTTCACCCCTACATTCTAAGCCCTTTAAAAATCAATGAAATAATTCATAATGATATTCTGCTATACTTATAGATTAGTGCCTTGTCCAGTCATCAGAGAAGCTTCTTGTAGCCTCAGATGGGAGCAGGTGCAGGAAACCACAGTCAGATAGTGTGTGAAAGGAGAATGCAAATTGGAAGTCTCCAAAAGGTCCCTTACCTTATTGATTAGACAACTGTGTGGAAGAGGGGAGGAAAGACCATAGGAGAAGGAGATAGAGGACACTAAGAAAACATGGTCCACTGAATCAACTAAGTAGGGCTTAACACAGGCTCACAAAGACTGAAAGAGCAAGTATGGGCCTGGTAGAATCTGCACCAGGTCCTATGTGTGCATGTTATGGCTATTAGCTTGTTTTGTTTTTGTTTGTTTGTTTGTTTGTTTTATTTTTGTTTTTTGTTTTGTTTTTTTTGAGACTTCCAATTTTGTGAGTGGATGGATCTCTGAATATTTTTCATGCTTTTGGGACTCTTTTCCTCCTATTAGGTTGCCTTGTCCAGCCTTGATATGAGGGCTTTTGCCTTGTCCTGTTGTATATTGCTTTGACCTATCTGGTTCTTATCTCTAGGAGGCATGCTCTTTTCTGAAGAGGAAACATATGGGAAGTGAATCTGAGGGATAGGGGAGGTGTGGGGATCATGGAACTAGGAGGAGATGAGGAAGGGGAAACTGTGGTTGGGGTGTATTATATGAAAGAAGATTCTACTTTAAAAAAATACTCATGAAAACCATAATCATCAGTGCAAAGCAATATGGACCCTTGTGTCCATGGGAACAAATCTTATAGAAACTAAATGGAATGAACTAAACCTAAATGTACAGCCATACACAAGGATTGTAGAAACAAAAGTAAATCACTTAAGCATTTTAAGAAAGGAAAAATTAAAAGAATGTGTCAGTTATTAAAGAGTGTCCACATTAATAAAATTAGAAAATTTAAGAACAGCCACTGTAAAAAAGACAGAGGAACCAAATAATATGTTATATATGATGGATTTATTCACATATTAAAAAGAAAGGGATGGTAATTAGATCAGAGAATATGTAACAATTTAATACCTTGCACACTCAGCTATGACACCTCTAGATTTATTTGGACATTACAACAATGTTAGGATCAATCAATGTGAGTCTATTTGACAAGTAATAGGGATTTATTAAGATATAAAATAAGGAAATACACTCAAGAATACAGAACTAAGTAAACAGCTGAAGTCATCCTTTGTTCTGTCCTTGAGCAAATGCAACTGGGAGTCCAATCACATGAGGAAGAAGCAAGCATGTGACCCCTCCCCCTTTCCTTTTAAGAGGTTACTTATGAAGGCAAGAGTCACTTTCTCCTTCAGTCCCTATAATACAAAGTCATGGGTGAAGCAAATACCACTACATTTCCCTTTTTTTTTTCTAAATAAGAAGCATCTCAACCTAATGCTAATATACAATAAGAAGGATTATCAAGTATTGTCCAGGAGAAACAAAATTTGATAACGTAAACAAAAGTGGAAATATGCTGTAGAATAATGTTTTTGTACACTGATTAAATAAAACACTGATTGGCCAGTAGCCAAGCAGGAAGTGTAGGCAGGATAAGCAGACAAGGAGAATTCTGCAAAGAGGAAGGCTAAGTGAAGAAGTTCTGCCAGCTGCCACCATGAGAAGCAAGATGTAAAGATACTGGTAAGCTACGTGCCATGTGGCAAAGTATAGATTCATAGATGTGAGTTAATTTAAGGTGTAAGATCAAGAAAGCAAGTAGCTTTGAGCCATTAGGCAATACATTTTGTAATTAATATAAGCCTCCATATGTTTACTTGGATCTGAGCAGCTACAGGACTGGCAGGTGAGAGAGATTTGTCCTGACCTCAGGCCAGGTGGGACCAGGAAAATTTCAGCTACAGAAATACAACCAACAAGAACAACATCAAACAAGAAACACATTCTAAATGTCCAGAAATGTACAGAATATAGGTAAATGACAAATTACCTAGATTACTCCAATAGCTGTCCTATCCTAATGTGTTCTTAGCTAAGACACAGGAAGATTATAACTGTGACTGTCTAGTCTTCAACCCCATCAAAGACCTGAGAAGGACAATACTATTACCTGAGAAACTGAAAATGCAAGCAATATCCAAAAAATTGCAAGAATTGACAGGGAAAGCTGGCAGCCTGGACAGTCATCTAGAATTTCTCAGCACCATTGGGGCATCCCTTTTTGGCTACAGGCCTAGAATATCTGACAGACCATTTTCAGAGGCAAGAATTTTGTAAGATCATCTTACCATGTCTTGGAAAGTTTCAGCAGTCGCTTTTTCTTGTGTCTTGCTTATTTGATTCCTGAAACCTCTATAGTTGAATAAGAGAATATACTCATCAAGTTGTCATCTGTTTTCCATGCTATGCTATGAGATAAAAATAAATGTAATATTGTCTAATATTAAGCTTTTCGCATGCTTCCTAACAAAAATACCTTATTGTCTTTCTCTTACTTTTTGCCATGCAATGCTTAAAAATTTCATATATATAATATAGAGACAATAATCTTAAACTATGAAAAGTGGTTAACTTTTTAAAATGCTACATTAAGAAGGGCAGAAGTGTACAACCACTACCAGTTTTTCAAAGGGAGTCTAAAATTTTAGTGTGTTCTATGTATTACAAATGTTTGTAGTTTTTATTTTCCTTCTTTTTAATTTAATAATATGTTTTTATTGACTCTGAGGATTTTATATTTTTCTTGATCATATTTTCCCTCCATCCCTTCCAGATTCAAGCTTGCCAGATTCAAGCCTTCTCTTCCCTTCCCAGGGAACATAGAATTCAATAGGTAGGGAAGTTGGAAGGATTTTTTGTAAAGAGTAGTAGTAGTAGGATAATATGATTAAAATGTATTGTGTGAAAATTCTCATGGAATAATAAAAATCATTATTAAAAAGTAATAATATCATTGCAGTCAGTTTGGTATTGAAGCTCAAAGGTTGTATGTTATTTAGTGACATACTCATTTTTCAAGACCATAGCTTTATAATCTCTGGAATATAGATAATATAACTGTGTGAAGAACATATATATTTACAATGATATATTACATATGAGGTATAAAAATATTAGTCTATATGTTATAAGCAAGTGCTTTTCTTAAAATTAAAGTAAATAGCATCTCAATTTCTGAAAAGAAATTACTGGCAGGTTGAATTATTTTAGAACACATAGCTGCTTGGATTGGGACTAATTGACAAAGGAACTCACTAGTCAAAGGATAACTGTCACCTACTCTACTCTTGTTTCTCCTGCACAGTGTTCACTTTTGCATAATTTCTACCTCTTCTCCTTTCTCTTTATACTTTTTATGTGTCAAGTATTTGTCTATCTCTTTACTCATTCACTTATTCTTGTCCATCCTATTAACTGTTACCCATATCTCTGTCCTTCACTTAATAACTCGGCATCATATCTTGCTTTTAATCAAGCCCGTTTTCCATGTCATTTCCTGGAACTTTTCTCTGTTAGCTGTCACTTTCTCCTGCGTAGTGAAGATTGTCCCTCTGCAACAACTGACCCTTGGGGGCAGTGCTTATTTCCAAAGATACATTGATTGGGTTTTCTTCAGCCTTCGCAGTTGTCCAGTCCCAGTGAGAGTGAAAACAATATGCAGAGCTGTGAAAAGTCAGTCTACTGATGCACTATTAAAATCTGCCTGCTTCCCTTTTCTCAGCTGAATGGATGTCATTGCTACCCTGGTGGGATGGTTGGCTCAGTGATCATGAAACAATGTGTCTGCCCATCATTGTACACTTCTGCTTAGCAGTACTGCTACCACGTTTAGAAAGGGCCACATTTCTAGTGATGGTCACAGCACATCTCTCCAAAATACACATTTAAAAAAACTGTATTTATCTTAAGATGTTTAGCATAGATTTAAACTATTGCTGCCTTCTCTGGCTGGATATTATTCATAGAAAATAGCTTACAGGGGCATTAAATATTATACAATAATCTTAGGCATGGGTTTCTATAAGCAGAAAAAGGTTGAAAGAAAAAACAGATTCGTAAACTTCTCTCACTGTATAGCAGAGACTTACATATCAATTTGTAGTAAATAGCCATACATTTTATAGTAATTACTTTAAAAAATTATGTAAAACTATCACTAAATTATAAAAACTTGTAGATATTTTCAGAAAAATTAGTATGTCTGCATGGATGTAGTAGTAGAATAACTTCAAATCTCTTCACAATGTTTCTCCCAAAACAAAATACTTGAATTTCTAAGTGATGTATTTTCTTATGAACAATCATATTTTATTATTATCCTTTCTAAAATAAGATTTGAATGCCTTTCATTATAGTTAACAAGAAGAAATTATTCAATTATGATATAATAATTTCATAAAGCTTTTTTGCATTTACCTATAGTATTTTTTCATTCTTCTCTGGGAACCACTTCAGGTAAGGTCATCTTTCTATTTCTGTTTTTCATTTTTTTTGGACATAATTATAAAAGTACATGTACATAATATGATGTTGTGGAATATGAATAAATTGTGAAAATCATTATAATAAAGATAATTAAATTATCTATTACTTTAGTGATTTTGTTGAGAACATTTTAATTAGCAAATTCTATATTCATAATACAATGATAAAGCTATAATTATCATGTACATATTAAATGTCTAGAAATTATTTGTCCTTCATAAATGAAGTTTTATAATTCTATAATAAGTCATAATTTTGTTTTATTTTTTTAAAATTTAGTAAACAAAGGGCTTACATGTTAGAAATTCCCAAGTTAACTGAAGGAACTGAAAGGAATCTGATCATTCCACTTCAACGATATTTCCCTTGTTGTTTGCTGTCTTATCTGAGCATCATAAAACATAATTCTTACATAAAGAATCCAACTACAGTTGAGAAATTTTTGCTCTTATTGTTCATAAAAATTACAAACAATTGTCCCTCTTTTCCAGGTATATTATTTTATTTAATTTTGGGGAGGTATAGGAAGACACACTTTTGCATTGATGGGTAATATATTTTCTGTTAAAATGAAATTAAATTTGAAATCAAATATCAATAAAGGCAATTCCAATTGAAGGAAAAAAATAATTTCTATAGGGAATTTATGTTACATTTAAATTTAAAGAAAACAAAACCTCCTTGTAAATTGAAGTCAATTTTCCCTCTATTATCTCCTCCATGTAGTGTTCATGTCTCTCCATTCAATTAGATTTATTTCAGTTGTTTAACATACAGAAATCTGCTTATTTCCTTTTTGTATTTTGGAATCCATATCACTTAAATTTCAGTTTGAAGAGACTTTTCATAGTACCACAACATATCCCTTCAGTACAGGTGTACCTAAGTTTTCTTTTCTACACATCGTACCAACTGCTTCTTAACGTTTAACTGAACAACAAAGATTTCTGGAATTGTGAATTTCTGTTGTTGTATGACCTCTTTTTATAACAGCAAAGTTTTTATTTTATTTGTTCCTTGAGTATTTCTGAGTCAAATGTATTGTCTTTGTCTCCTATCTCTGCCTCTGTCTCTGTCTCTGTGTCTCTGTCTCTGTGTCTCTCTGTGTCTCTGTCTCTGTCTCTGTCTCTCTCTCTCTCATCCTTTCTTGCAGACTGTAGAGTCTCATTTCCATTGGCTGACTAGACTCAGGATTTTCCTGGAAGATATAACAGACATCACAAAATTGAGGAGAATTTACTTTCCCTCTCCCAGAAGCAATCACATGCCAATAGTTCCTCATTAGGAAAAGCACTTCATGACCTCCTGCGTGTGAGGATTTTATGTCTTGATTGTGTGCAGGTATTGTTCATACTGTCACAATCCATGTAAATTCATATGTGCACCTGGGGAAAACAAAAAACAAACAAAAAAAAAAAAACCTCCTTCCTTTCAAGTCATCTACCAGCCCTGGCTCTGAGAATCTTTCTCTTCTTTTGTACCTAGATGCTTGATCCTTAAGGAATGGAGTATTTTGTAGACATCTCATTTATAATGGAACGTCCCAAGCACATCTCCCAATTGCTGCATTTTACCAGGTATTGATTGCAATCTACTCCAGGAATGAGCTTCTTTGCTCAGGGTTGAGCACTACATTGATCCATGGGTACATATGGAAGTCATTAGGAGTCATTTTATTGAATGTGAATTTTATAGTCAGAATCTATCAAATTCTAGTTTTTTTTTTCCATGAAAAACTTAATTTGGGGAGATTTTGCAGAAGAGTTTATGAAATCAGCAACATGATGTATTTCAGATTTAATTTGTTGCCAAAAGGGATGCAAATGAAATGAAAGGAGGGAAGCATTTATGTACAATAAAACCTAAAACTCTGATAAAGATCATTATTTTTTCAAACTACATTCAGTCCTTCTAAATCAACCCCAATCATTAAAATTGCAATCACCTTTTATATAAGCAAGATATTGGTTAATGGCTGCAGTGGAAATCAATATTTGTAGATCATATGAAAATAAAATGAGGAAAAATAGCACAAAATACCAACTTTATTAAAAACATAGTTCTAAGTGATGAATTACAGCCCCAGCAACACCTGATTGTTCTTGTCATCTCCTTCTAAATTGTTTATCTTTTAGTTATTTTCTTTCTGACAAATGGACCTAAAATAGGTTCACCTAAAATAGCTTCACATTGTTGCCATACATTTTCATCATGAACAAGTTTCCCAATAATGACAATTTGCCTCAGGACCCATTCTTCTGTTTGAATACATGAAACTATTTAGAAGACAAATCACAGGACCTGCATATTAAAGGGGGAAAGACTGTTTCCATCTTTATTTTTCATTCTGGATATTAAATGTCTTCAGCATTCTGTGAATAAAAACAAAAGAACAATCTGAAGGACTTTGAAGATTTCCTCTCCTTAATAATGTTTTTAGAACTTAAGGGATGTCAAAGACATATTATACTACATGAAGAAATCTTTGTTTACCTCTTTCGTATCTAAATCAGATTATGTAACATCTCTTTATTGAATAATTATGATTTTGCTTCTATTTTCTGTTCTTCACCAAATATTTTGTTAGCTCATTATGTATTTTCCAGCATATAAAATACTGAAGAAGGATTCCTGGGATAAGTTGGGCAGACAAAATGTTGCCTCCACTCCTGATATTTGTATAGTCATTCTGCAATAAATAGTAGTTTCAAGTATTCAAAAAAAACCCACATTTAAATTAGAGTTAAAAAAAAAAACCTAGCCAGTCTGTGATCAAGCAGTTATAAATTGTATTATCAGAAATAGAATGTGCCGGGCAGTGGTGGCACACGCCTTTAATCCCAACACTCGGGAGGCAGAGACAGGCGGATCTCTGTGAGTTTGATGCCAGCCTGGGCTACCAAGTGAGTTCCAGGAAAGGCACAAAGCTACACAAAGAAACCCTGTCTTGAAATACAAAAAAAAAAAAGAAAAGAAAAACAAGAAAAGAAAAAAAAAGAAATAGAATGCTGTTACTCCTTGGTGCAGACTTGTCTGTGCGCACAGGCTGCATTAGAGCTGGAGTTCTTTGGATTTGGCTCCCCCAGTGCTGGAATCGCTGGGTAAGCAACACTTGTCTGTCCAATAGAAAGGAAATTTAAAACTACAAACTACAATTGAACAGGAAGAGGTCCAAAATGATATTGAATCATATGGCATATTTACTGGAAATTAGATATTAATTTTTATTATATATGTTGTAAAACAAAAAGAAATACTGGAGTGAAAAGTAATTCAAGTTTTGGGAAATGGATTATGAAAAATGTCATATATATATATGATAAAAATTTGAAGTTTCATATTAAGACAGATATAGATTTAAATACTATAGTTTTATTGCTCTTACAAGCATTATTTAACTTAAAGGTTTCTGTGAGTTGGCAGAAATGAACAATTAGATTCTGGAAACAATCTATTCTTACCACATTAAAATCTGCCTTATGTTCAGTGATTTCAGTGCCTTGTTTTGGTGTGTGTGTGTGTGTGTGTGTGTGTGTGTGTGTGTGTGTGTGTGTGTGTGTGTGTGGTGTGTGTGTGTGTGTGTGTGTTATTTAATTTCATTTCATTTTACATTCCAACCACAGTTGCCCCTTCCTCCTCTTCTCCAGCCCCCCACCCCATCCTTCATCCACTCCTCAGAAGGGAGAAGGCATCCCTTGTGGAGTCAACACAGTCTGGCATACCACGTTGAGGCAACATCAAGCCTCTCCCTGCATCAAGGCTGCTTTTCTTTTTTTCAATACATTATATAGAATTCAAATGTTCCTTTGAGTTTAGAAAAGATCATGTATTGTTTACAAGTGAAGTTTTGGGATTTAATAAACTATAACCTAAGCATATATAAAGGCCTTTTGGAAGTTAATTTTGCTCTTATAAATCTGTGGGAATCCTGTTCCTAGTGATTTTTCTAGAGGTCATTAGATGCATTTATGCACAAACTCGGCTTTCAGAGCTCCTAGATTGTTTCTTCGCTTCCTCTTTGCTGTCCTTTATTTCACATCTGATCTATTTAATAGCTACGCCAGTTTATACTGACATATTATATAGCAATTCTTCTTTTAGGAAGAAAGTATGGTAGACCAAAGTAACATATAGTTCCATACATAGCTTTTTAGTCATTTTTATGTATTCTAGATTTTATATGAAAAAAAAAATGGTGAAGTATCATTGAGAAATTCTTCTTCATTCCTAATAATAAGGGGCCTTAAATTATGTACATTTATTATAAATTTATACATGGTAAATATCAATTATTTCAAGATATTTTATGTTCTTCTTAATACTTTATAAATAATACAGGGACCCAAATTCTATAATTAACTATAGTATTTCTTTAATCTTCTGATATGTTTAAAATTTAATGGGCTTTGACCAACTAACATGCACCTATAGAAACAAGTTAAACTTGGAAAATAGAATCAATGGAAACAAAAATGTGATATAAGTCAGAGAGAAACGTGAAATTCTGCATGAATCCCTAAACTGGGCATGGTTGCTCATCTTTTAATCCCAGTTATCAGGAGGCAAAGGAGAGGAAGAACTGCTAGTTGCCAGCTCGGTCTATATAGAAAGTTCCAGGCAATCCACACTTGCACAATGAAAACCTGTCCTAACATAAAACTAAATATTTTCTATGAAAATAATCTTTCCAATTAAAATATTACCTATAAATCCATAAGAAATATTCTAGGAATCTCAGGTTTTAGTATTTTGGGGATGACAATTCAAATCAGAATTCTAACTGAGTAATTTCAGAACTTCCTATAGATTTTTTAAGTAGAACTCCTTCAGAAATTTTTGGGTTTCAGATTAAGTTTAAGGCTGTCCATATATGTTTTAATAAAGACAGACTTAATCAGATGAACTCCAGCTACGGGTCTAGGTGGGCTCATCTGAGTGGGCTGCACTTAATTTGGACAAGCATGTGGTGAAGGATTAGAGTCCTACATAAATTTCTCTCAGATAATTATTTTTCTCCTCTACCCATTGAGTACTTAAGAAAATGCTTAGGATCATTATTCTAATATAACAGGTATGAAGAAATTAATTATTTAAATATTTTACCTTCAAAATATTCCTATAACTCATCTTTTCTTTCAGTTCCTAGATTTGTAATATTATCTATCCCCTTTAACATTTATTTTCCCAATTGTGATTCTCTAATATGTTTATGCATAATACACAATGTATGTCTTCAAATTCAAATCATCCTATGGTATTTGATGCTATCAATAGTATATGGATTTACATCTCTCTCTCTCTCTCTCTTTCTCTCTCTGTTTTTTTCTCTTTGAATGCCTTTTTCTTACTGTCTCTGCATGCCTGTATGTACCTGTCTATCCTCTATCTATCTAAACATATTTAGGAAAAGAAAAACAGAATGCAAATAGGATAGGGAGATAAATAGATGATCAATAAATAAAAGTGTGTCTATAAAAGGTCAGAAAGGATTGATGATGGATGAGAGATGAAAGATAGATAGATAGAGAGATAGATAGAGAGAGATAGAGAAAGAGATAGATGGATAGATAGATAGATAGATAGAGATAGAGATAGAGAGAGAGAGAGAGAGAGAGAGAGAGAGAGACAGATAGATATAAAATACCTGATAGATGTAACTTAATAAAGGGATGTTATTTTGGCTCACATCTTGAGGGCACAGTCAGTTTTGTCATGAAGGCAGCTGGTTATTGGCATATTCAGTCAGCAGTGCATAGTGATGAATGTAGACTTTCAGCTTGCTTTCTCCTCATTCAGCTCAAGACCCCAGTCAATGGAATGAATACTTTGATTTTTAGAATGGGTCTTTCCTTATAGGTTACCTCATTCTAGAAATTCCCTTACAGAGATGTGCCTAGAAGCATGTCTAGTTGATTTTAAAACCTGTCAAGTTGAAAATTAATATAAAAATTATCACATTTTTAACAGTACTAACAACCAACGAGAAAAGAAAGATCATCCATATCATACATCAGTCCCTAAAATGTTCACCACATAATACTTTTTTGATAAATTGATGATAGCTAAAAGCTGCCTGGTTTTAGAACTAAAAATGCCTATGCCTACCAGTATACTGCTAAAGATTGTGAATTTTACTTTTCTGCTGAAAACCACTTAGGAGAAATATATGAAGTGGTTTATAAATAGCCATTCCCTTTGGATCAGTAATTGCTATTTGGGAAATCAATATAAACAGGCATAACTATTGCTTGACATAAAAATGAACCTCTCATGTTGTAAAACCTCTGTTTTTAAAATCATTGATTTAACTTATTTACACCCATACTTTTATTTTCTCTTTTCTGTTATACTAACAAATCTTTTTGTGCTCATTTATAAGCTTAATCACTTCACTTGTATAAGACTGCTTTTGACAATATGAACAATGCAGTTATTCCATTATTCCATTGGTTTATTGATTTTCTACATTCTCTCCAAATTCTCCCTCATGTAAGCTCATCTGTCTCTTGCTGTGGAACAGTTGTTTTATACTGTAAATATGTATCACTCTGATTGGTTAATAAAGAGCTGACTGGCCTATAGCTGGGAAGGAAGAGATTAGGTTGAAGATCCAGACTAGGGGGATGCTGGGAAAAAGAAAGGAGTCTCAGGAGTCACCAGCCAGACCCAGAGAAAGCAGGATGTATAAAGAATGAGGTAACAAGCCATGAGCCACGTGGCAGCAAGAAAAGGAATAGAAATGGGTTAATTTAAAATGTAAGAGCTAGTTCGTCCAAAGCCTAAGCTATCGACTGAGAATTTGCAATTAATAATCATTATCTGTGTGGTTATTTGGAAGCAGGCTGGTGGGGCTGAGCTGACTGGAGGTCCTGATTAAAAATCTTGCCTACAAATGGAATTCCAACGTGGGCCACCTACATCCACATAAAAACTGAGAAAACTTAAAAGACGTTCTAAGCACACAAAAAGAGAGCCAAATGCAGCTTCCTTGTCTTGTGTCTTTCATGATGGCTGCAGTACAGGGTTGTCGTCTCTCTCAGCAGCTGCCTGCTGGATGGAGCCAGCCACCACCTGCCATGTGCTGGCACCATTCACTAAGCTGAGCAGTGCTGGCAGCTGACATAACAATTTAAGACTCATTTCAAGTGATCAAAAAACAATACAGATGCTCAGTAAAGACAGACACAGATGGAAAAAAAAAACTCTAAATGGGTTACAGTGTGTTTAAAAATATACATAGGCTCAGGAGAGAAAAGAATAAGGAATATATACATTCATAGATTAAAAATAATGAAATCCTTAAAAAGGAATTAAAGTAATAGATAGGAAATACACAGTCTGGATCCTATATGTTATTATGCTGTCTATGAATTTTCTGACTGCTGATGAAGGAGTGATACCTGCTAATTTCATAATCCTGATGCATTGGGTTATGGAAGCTACTAGATTAAAACAACCCATATGTTTTAAAAATATCTTGACTTCAAAATGGAAGTCAAAAGTTATGTTGCTTTTGGGGAGAGGTTCTACTTTTATTTCCACAAAAATGACGGATTATGGATTCATTCTAGGTTGATATGGATCAGGTTTGATCAGATAAGACAACCTGAATATTCTGGCTACAGACATAAGGAAATAAACCTAGGAGAAATTACAGAACACATATGTATATTTTGTATGTTCAAACATAAAACAAAAAAAATCATCTTTGACTAAACAACACATAGTCTACACTTACCTCAATACAGTTATGTATTTATCTTTTAACTGTTTATGTATTATTAATACAAGGAGATCAGAAACCAATAAAAACTGATGGTACAAATTATCTAATATTTCAGAATATCTTTGTTGTAGTTTCCTTATCATTCTGCATCCAGAACAGCTTTAAACCTCATGGCTGAGATGGTTCAGCCTCACAGACTACTTCACCCAGGATTAAAAATTATCCTGGTTTTCTCAAAGTTCCCCCAAAGATGCCAGCGATACCATATAACATGAAGCAGTCTAGAAAAAAAGACAACTCCCACATTCCCCAAAAGATAGGTTATGGATATTTTCTATCATTTAAGGGACATTGTTTGCAAGTTGTTATTGCTCATAGTCAGGAAAAAAGTTAGTCAAAGGAGTTAAATTTAAAGATCTGTTTCTTAAAATAAGGTGGCTGATATGACACAGAAATGAAAAGATGAAATAGTAGATTATTGAATCTACTTTAAAAAACCCAACTATAAATCTTAAAATGTTTTATGTTGTTATGGATTTGGGTTTATTGATACAAATTTAAAGTTAATTTTGTTATACTGTATGTATGTTTCTACTCTTGTTTAGGATATTGTGTTTTTGCAGCTCATATAAAAATAATATTTAATTTAAAAATACAGTTTAGTAGTTAGTCTTATATAATAATAAAACTTAGTCATATTATGTATGTTTTCAAGGTCAAACAGATATATTTAAAAGATAAATGGTCTTAAAACAATTCAAAGACCAACAGAATATGAAATTTAATATGTTTAATAACCTAAGTTTTTTCATGACAGTGAGACACATAAGCACCTGTCATCACCAATGTGTTTCAGAAGAAGATGATGGGCACAGAAGAACCTCCATATGGAGTTTTCTTTCTTTATGGCAAAAGCTAGCTATTTGGGCAAAGAAACTGCCTTTGCCTCAGTTGCTGACAGTATACTGTCCAAACTGTACCAGCAGGATTCATAAAAACTGACTGCCAAACTTTGCTAAGACAAGGTAGGACAGTCCTTCAAAAGTCCTGCTTCACAGAAAAGTCTGTCAGATATTCTATGCCTTTAGACCTAAGTTGGATGCCCCAATATTACAGAACTTTGGGTAACTATTCAGACAGACAGAAGTTCCTGTCACTAGGTAATATTACACCATTATGGGGTCTTTAATGGAGTTAAAGACTAAATAATTAGACCTCAGGTTTTCCTTAGTTTTGAAAAAATATAAATTGGATATAAAACTTTAGGTGTACAATGATAAGATACATAATAAAATATTTCCTCTAAATTTTCCAAATATAAATCGACCAGATATTGTAAATGTAATTCTTACTTGATAACTGTTTTTGCTGTATAAAAATTTACAATATTAAAGTTAAAACTTCCTTTTAATTAGATGAAAAGTGGGGAAAACTGTGTAACAATCTTTGTATACTGTAAATATGTATTACTCCCACTGGTTAATAGAGAGCCAGCTGGCCTACTGCTGGGCAGAAAGAGATTCACTGGGAGAGCCAGACAAAGAATATGGTGGGAAGAAGTGGGGAGTCTCAGGAGGAGCCAGCCAGATGCAGAGGAAGCAGGACATATACAAGATGAGGAAATAAGCCTTGAGCCACATGGCATCAAGTAAAAGAATACAAATGGGTTAATTTACAATGTAAGAGCATGTGTCCTTGTGGTATGATTGAGCATTCCTTGGGTATATACACAAGAGTGGTATAACTGGGTCTTGAGGAAGACTGATTCCCACTTTTCTGAGAAACTGCCATACTGATTCCCAAAGTGGCTGTACAAGTTTATACTCCCACCAACAGTAGAGGAGTGTTCCTCTTGTTCCACATCCTCTCCAACATAAGCTGTCTTCAGTGTTTTTTATCTTAGCCATTCTGACAGGTGTAAGATGGTATCTCAGAGTCATTGGGAATTTCATTTCCCTGATGACTAAGGATGTTGAGCAATTCCTTAAATGTCTTTCAGCCATTTGAGATTCTTCTGTTGAGAATTCTCTGTTTAGCTCTGTATCACATTTTTTAATTGGACTGTTCAGTATTTTGATGTCTAGTTTCTTGAATTCTTTTTATACTTTGGAGATCAGCCATCTGCAGCATTATTTGTAATAGACAGAAACTGGAAACAACCTAGATGTCCTTCAATCAAAGAATGGATGAAGAAAATGTGGTACATATTCACAATGGAGAACTACATAGCAGTAAAAAAAAAAAAAGAAAAAGAAAAAAGAAAACAAAAAAAGAAACAAACAAAAAATGGCATTATATAATTTTCAGGTGAAATCTTGACTTCTTCTTTTCCAATTTGTATCCCCTTAATCTCCTTGTGTTGTCTTACTGTTCTGGTTAGAACTTGAAGTACTATATTGAATAAGTATGGGGAGGGTGGACAGCCTTGCCTTGTTCCTAATTTTAGTGGAATTGCTTTGAGTTTCTCTCCATTTAATTTGATGTTAGCTGATGGCTTGCTGTAAATTGCCTTTAGTATGTTTAGGTATGATACAGCTTATAAACAACTTCAGCAACATAGCAGGATATAAGATAAACTCAAAAAAAAAAAAATCAGTAGCCCTCCTATATACAGTAGACAAACAGGCTGAGAAGGAAATCAGAGATACATCACCCTTCACAATAGCCACAAGTGATATAAAATACCTTGGGGTAACTCTAACTAAGCAAGTAAGGGAACTACATGACAAGAACTTTAAGTCCCTGAAAAAAGAAATTGAAGAAGATATCAGAAAATGGAAAGATCTCCCATGCTCATGGAGAGACAGGATTAACATAGTAAAAATGGCAATCTTACCAAAGCAATCTACAGATTCAGTGCAATCCCCATCAAAATACAAACACAATTCTTCACAGACCTGGAAAGAATAATAATCAACTTCATATGGAATAACAAAAAACCCAGGATAGCCCAAAGAACCCCATACAATAAAACAACCTCTGGAGGCATCACAATCCCCGACCTCAAGCTCTACTACAGAGCTACGGTAATATAAACAGCTTGGTACTGGCATAAAAACCAACATGTGGACCAATGGAATCAAATTGAAGACCCTGACATTAAACTGCACACCTATGAGCATATAACTCTTGACAAAGAAGCCAAAACTGTACAATGGAAAAAAGAAAGCATCTTCAACAAATGGTGCTGGCATACCTGGATGTCAATATGTAGAAGGCTGCAAATAGAACCATATCTGTCACTGTATACAAAACTTAAATCCAAGTGGATCAAAGACCTCAACATAAACCCAATTACTCTGAACATGATAGAATAGAAAGTAGGAAGTAATCTTGAATACATTGGCATGGGAGATCACTTCCTAAATATAATAGCAGTAGCACTGACACTGAGAGAAACAATCAATCAATGGGACCTCTTGAAAATGAGAAGCTTTTGTAGAGCAAAGGACATGGTCAACAAAACAAAGCGTCAGCCTAAAGAATGGGAAAAGTTCTTCACCAACCCCACATCTGACAGAGGGCTGATATCCAGAATATATAAAGAACTCAAGAAATTAGACATCAAAATGCCCAACAGTCCAATTAAGAAATGGGCTATAGATCTAAACAGAGAATTCTCAACAGAGTAAGCTCCAATGTCTGAAAAACATTTAAGGAGTTGCTCAACATACCTAATTATCAGGGAAATGAAAATCCAAATGACTCTGAGATACCACCTTACACTGGCCATAATGGCTAAGATCAAAAGCACAGAAGACAGCCTATGCTGGAGAGGATGTGGAACAAGGTGAACATTCCTCCACTGCTGGTGGGAATGCAAGCTTGTACAGCCACTTTGGAAATCAATATGGCACTTTCTTAGAAAATTGGGAAAGCATCTCCCCCAAGACCCAGCTATACCACTCTTGGGCATATATCCAAGGAATGCTCAATCATACCACAAGGGCATTTGCTCAGCTATGTTCATATCAGCATTGTTTGTAATAGCCAGGACCTGGAAAAAACAACCTAGATGCCCTTCAACTAAATAATGGAAAAGGAAAATGTGGTACATATACACAATGGAGAACTATTCAGCAGAGAAAAACAATGACATCATGAGGTATGGAGGTAAATGGATGCATCTAGAAAAAATCATCCTGAGTGAGGTAACCCAGACTCAGAAAGACAAACATGGTATGTACTCACTCATAGGAGGATACTAGATATAAAACAAAGATGACTAGATTGCTACTCACAACTCCAGGGAGGCTACCTAGAATACAGGAACCTAAGAAAGTCACAGGGATCGCCCAATAACAGAGAAATGGTTGAGATATACATGAACAACCTGGAAGTGAGTGGGAGTAATGAAGGGCAAGGTTCAAGGGAAAGAGAGCTTAGGGGAGCAGGAGTTCCCAGCTGGATCAGGAACAGAGAGGGAGAACAAGGAATAACAGACCATGATAAATGAAGACCACATGAGAATAGGAAGAAGCAAGGTCCTGGAGAGGTCCCCAGAAATCCACAAGGATGCCTCCACTGTAGACTACTGGTAATGGTCAAGAGAAAGTCCAAACTGACCTAGTCTGATGATTGGATGGCCAAACACCCTGACTGTCATGCTAGAGCTCTCATCCACTGACTGATGGAAGTGGATGCAGAGATCCATGGCCGGGCCCCAGGTGGAGCTCCAAGAGTCCAGTTGGTGAGAAAGAGGAGGGATTGTATGAGTAAGAATTGTTGAGACCAAGATTGGAAAAAGCACAGGGACAAATAGTCAAACTAGAGGAAACACGTGAACTGTGAACCAAAAGCTGAGGAACTCCCAACTGGATCGGGCCCTCTGGATAAGTGAGACAATTGAATAGCTTGAACTCTTTGGGAGGCCCCCAGGCATTGGGACCTGGACCTGTCCCTCGTGCATGAACTGGCTGTCTGGAGCTTATGCAGGAACACTTTGCTCAGCCTGGAAGGAGGGGACTGGACCTGCCTGGACTGGAAATTACCAGGCTGAGCTGAATCCCCAGGGAAGTCTTTGCCCTGGAGGAGATGGGAATGGGGGGGTCTTCTGGGGGGAAGGCAGGGGTGGGGCCAGGGTGGGGAGGACAAGGGAACCCATGGCTATATGTAAAATTAAATTAAATTATAAAATAAAAAACAGAAAAAAATTTTCAGGTGAATGGATGGAACTAGAAAATATCTTTCTGAGTGAGATAACCCAGACTCAGAAGGACAAACATGGTATGTACTCATTTATAAGTGACTACTAGATGTAAAGCAAAGGATAACCAGACTACAACCTATAGCTCTAAAGAAACTAGCTAACAAGGAGGACCAAAAGACAGATGAATGGATTGCCCTGGGAAGGGGAAATAAATGAGATCTCCATGAGTAAAGTGGGGATGGAGGGTGGGCAATAGAGGGTAGTGGATGGGGGATGAGAACATAAGAAATGTGATGGCTGAGTTGGAACACAGATGGAGTGGGAGAGCAATGAAAGGGATACCATGATAGAGGGAGACATCTTGTGGATAGGGAGAAACCAGGTGCTAGGGAAGTTCCCAGGCATCAACAGGGATGACCCCAGCATAGACTAACAATAATGGAAAGGGTGCCTGAATTGGCTTACCTCAGTAATCAGATCAGTGGGTACCCTAACTGTCATCATAGAGCTTTTCTCCAGTATCTGATGGAAGCAGATGCAGAGATCCACAGCCAGGAACCAGGCTGAGCTCCAAATGTCCAGTCTAGGAGAGAGAAGAGGGATTCTGTGAGCAAGGGGCATCAAAATCATGATGGGGAAACCTACAGAGGCAACCAAACCAAATTAGTGGGAACTCATGAAATTTAGATCAATGGCTGTAGAGCCTGCATGGGACTTGACTAGACATTCTACATAGCAAGACAGTTGTATATCATGATCTACTTGGTGATGGTGGTGGTGGTGGGGGGGTGTCCCTGGCAGTAGCAGCAGAGTCCATCCCTTTTGGAGCCCATTTCTTTTTTTTTTTCTATTTCATAATTTAATTTAATTTTACATATCGGCCATGGATTCTCTTGTCCTCCCTCCTCCTGCCCCCCCTCCTCCCACCCCACTCCCCATTCCCATTTCCTCCAGGGCAAGGACTCCCCTGGAGATTCAGCTCAGCCTGGTTGATTCAGTCGAGGCAGGTCCAGTCCTTTCCTCCCTTCACCCAGGCTGAGCAAATTGTCCCTGCATAAGCCCAAGGTTCCAAACAGCCAGCTCATGCACCAAGGACAGGTCCGGGTCCCACTGCCTGGGTGCCTCCCAAACAGTTCAAGCTAATCAACTGTCTCACTTATCCAGAGGGCCTGATCCAGTTGGGGCCTCCTCAGCTATGGGTTCATAGTTCATGTATTCCCACTTCTATGATGGAACACCTTGAATAGCCTTGGGGCAGGGGGAGGGGCTTGGAATTGCCTCTACTAAATATACCTCCCCTTGGGAAGCCTTACCTTCTTGTAGGAGGGAATGGGGAGTGGGTTGGGATGGAGAGGCTGGGGAGGCAGGAGGAAGGGAGAGGGGGATCTTTGGTATGTAAAATAAATAAAAATTTTTCTTAGTAAAAATATTAAAAATAAATAAAATGTAAGAGCTAGTTAGTAACAAGTCTAAGCTATCAGCTGAGAATTTATAATTAATAATAAATCTCTGTGTGGTTATTTGGGAGTGGGCTGGTGGGAGAGAGATGACTGCCAGTTACAGTGAAAAACTTTACAGTCTCAAAAGAAATAGTAACAATTAACAGTAAAATAATGATTTCTTCAAATATGTGTGTGGGGTGTGTGTGTGTGTATAAATATATATAATCTCCAGTGGCTTATATGCTAGAAAACAATATTAATGACAACAAAATTGAAATAGAAACATCCATGACCACCATCCTTAGATTGAATGGTAAATGTTTCTGTATTAGTTCACCTGTGATCTTCATAGCAACTCTGTAATTGAAGCATTACTGTGGACCAGCAAGAATGGAAACCTGGTAGAGCTATGCATTAATGAGTTCCGGTGACCTGTCCAGGCTATGGAATAAACCAGTGTCAAAGCTGAGACTCTCACAATGTGCAGCAATGGCTCATAGTTCTCACGACATTTTCGCACCTTGCCAAGTATCTGGAAAGGCCTTTGTTTGGGAGGATTGTGGAGATTTTATCTACATATCAGGTAGTTTATGGGTGATAGAATGTTCCTTAGCCAGAAAACTGTTAAAGTCACTATTAGGTTTTTTTTTTTTTTTTATTTGTTTTCCTAATTGTTTACTTGTGATCCACTGAAAGTCTGAGGGAGTACTAAATGAAAGAATTATTCCCTTAGGACAACAGTCAATATAGAGCAGATATCTATATTTATGATACATATAGCAGAATAATTTTTATGATAATTTTGGTGATTTACATTTAATTTCCAATATCAACTACACTTTATATAGACAGCAAAGCAAATATAAACTACTTTTTAAGTAATTAATCATTAGTAGTTTTGTCAAGGGTCAGAACACTTTTTCTGCATGTAAGTATGTGTACCATATCTCCTGGATTTCAATTTATGGATAATTGTGTGTTACCTTATGGTACTGAGAAACAAATCAGGGTCCTCTGCAAAATCAAAAAGTGCTTTTAACCACTGATCCATCTCTCCAGCCCCATAAACACATTATTACTACAAAACTCTAAAGGCAGTTGCTTACTGTATATAAAGCTGAATACAAAATGGTTTAAATTGTGCTGATTACCATTGGTCACCCATTCAAACTCTGTCATCAACTTTCAACACTTAAGGCTGTAAATATCCTTTTGAGATAAATGCATAACTAATATGTCATACATAATATTAAATTCCATTTACAGAATGGTTGTATCTTAGTTCAATTTCTTCAATGAAAGAATTGTGAGAGAAACAGATAAAAAAATTACTTCATCCTACTTAACTTTTAGGAAGTCTGTCACAATTTGCCTTGTTATGAAATCTTTGGAATAAAAAAATCTTCACATGACCCATTCTTCAGAAGTTGTCCCTAAAAGAAAAAAGGAAAATATCTTTCATTACTTAGAAC
This sequence comes from Onychomys torridus, assembly GCF_903995425.1. Lineage (NCBI taxonomy): Eukaryota > Metazoa > Chordata > Mammalia > Rodentia > Cricetidae > Onychomys > Onychomys torridus. Next base: position 37,724,134 of record NC_050465.1, read on the forward strand.
TGCAGACAGTTCAAGAATCAATGGTTCAGCTGTTGTATCCAATGTCAAATTTAATAAATCTGTACATTTCTCTGGCTAGGTGACTTGGATGTTTTGCTCTCTGACTGAAACCATTATGATTTATTGTGAAAACCAAAGTTATGAAAGACATCAGTTGTAGAAGCAAGGAACTGCTTCGAAATTAGATGCTAAAGGCTTATACACTAAGATGAAATTAAAGTGATAATTTGGTTAATGCAAATCAGAATAATATATATAATAACCAGTTCTGAAGTTATTCAATACAGAAGAGAATTTTCTTTTTGTCCATACTAAAAACACATAATTTTTGCCTTTAAAATAATTTATAAAATATGAATACTATACTGGTTAATCTTGATTAGCAGTTCGATGGGGGTTAGTATAACCATGGAAACAAATCCCTGGACATGTCTGTGAGGCTTATTCTAGATGTAATTAAAATATGAAAGACCCGCTTTGAAGATGGGTGTTATAGTTGCATCGGGTGCTACTTCACTTGAATAAGAAGGGGAAGCTAATTGGGAATAAGCAGTCATTTCTGTGTGCTTCTTCACTGTGGACCCAATATTACTGGCTGTCTCCAGCTCCCGCATGCATATATCCACAACAATGATGGACTATATGACCCTGTACAGTAAGCCAAAATGAAACCTTTTTTCAATCCCCCTGCCTCTGCATTCATGTGAGTTTATATGTTTGACTGAGGACATGAGGGCTTATGTGAGCATCAGCAAGCATGTAGAACTTGTAGGACAACCCTGATGTCTGTCCCCACCATTCACCATGTTTGAGACAGTTTTTCTTTTGTTTTTCATCCTTGTTTATGACAGATTATTTAGTATCTGAAGTTCCAGGGAATTTCATGCTTTCATTTCCCATCTCCCTCTTCCTATCTGCATCAAAGCCTTGATAGTAGAGTCTTCAGGTCTACATCTGAATTTTGCTTGAATTTGGGGTATTCAAACTTAAGTCTTAACACTTGTGTAGAAAGTACTTCTACCTACTGACCATGTCTACAGCTCCTGAGGCTGTTCTGTCGGGCGTTTTCTTATAGACAGAGGTAACTCACCAACAGACAACATAATGGGTTTCCTTTGAGCATTTCCATACATGTATGTCATTCTGCTGTAATTCTTGTTCTCTCAAATGCCTTCTTCCTCTTCCTAAGCTTCTTTCGCTTCCAACCTCACACATGCATGTGCATGTAAATAAATAACAAACAAACAACTTCATAGGTAGATACATAGATAGATAGGAAGGAGGGCTAACTTTGATTCAGAGATTGAGAATGTCACATTTCTTCATCAGCTGACTAGAAGTCTCATGCACCAGGCTGGATTCAGGGAGAGGTCTGGTAGTAGGTCTGGTAGATAGTAAAGAGGTCTTAAAATGGTTGTATGCTTCCACGCGGTGGTGGCACACGCCTTTAATCCCAGCACTGGGGAGGCAGAGGCAGGCAGATCGCTGTGAGTTCGAGGCCAGCCTGGGTTACCAAGTGAATTCCAGGAAAGGCGCAAAGCTACACAGAGAAACCCTGTCTCAAACACACACACACACACACACACACACACACACACACACACACACACACACACACACACTGGTTATATGCTAAGATGGGACTGAATGTAGGAAAGCCAAAGAGTATTTCTATGCTTTGCCGTGAAGCTTAACTTATCAAGATGTAAGACAGATACTATGAAAATATATGTATTAGCTCTATACAGAAAAATAACATTTATGTGGGCTTTCAGAAGAAGTGATGAAACAGAATGTGGGAGAAATGGAAAGAGATGTATAGCATCTATTTCTGCAGATTCTCTTACCAGCAGGGGTACCTGCAGAGGTGGACTCTGAGATGGTAGTATGCTCAACAGGCCACTCAATGGAAGGAGACAAGTGTGGATGGGACAGAGCTAGTGAATAAGGGAGTGAAGTAAAAGTACTGAAGCCCCTAAATAATTAAACCACCTATACTGAATTCTAACTCCGAATTCTCTTGTTCAATATAGTCTGAACTTAATTCTTAGTTATTTGAACCAATGTAAAAAAATTCACTGCATGACATTATGGGAAGCTAACATTGTTGCTGCCAAAGATATATTAGGTGAAGAAAATTTTTGAGGAAAAACAAAACATGAGTGTGGCTTGATTGCTGGAGAAGGCACACCAAGATTGTTTTTAATGTATGGACAAGAACTGATCTGTCTGTGGACTGTCAACAGAAACTTAACATAGGCCTAGATTGATGTTTGACATTGTATAAAGTGGTCTAAAAAAACTATACTGTTGAAGTATTTGCAACTGTTAGCTTCTAAGTGTGTTGTCCCTGGTAAGCCAATCATGCTATAGTGGAAGGATATGGCAATCCAAGAATATTTGGGTAGCACAAATAGATGTTGATAGGTTTAATTATTGTAAGGACATGAGGTTGTATGGATAGGGAAGGAAAGGGATCTGAAAAAAAAATAGGTCTATGGTGAATGTGCTCAAAATATATTGTACAAAAGTTATTTTCTTGCCATCTTATCTATTACATATTATTAGAGTTATTCATAAACACAAATTATGTCTAGTCACAGTTCTATGTGTCCAAAGAATTTAAGTGCTCTTAAATTCTTATGTCTAAGAAGACTAGACTCACATAGCTAATTAGTGACAGTTAACACCAAATAATGTGCATCTTCTGACCCCTAATATAATTTGACCAAAAAAATTTAAATAAAATAATGTGACTTACTTCTAAGGAAACACAATTTTTCTAAAAAGTTCCCCAAAACATACCCAAACAACTAATTAAAATAGAACTAGTGGCAATGTTAAAAGAAATGAGAAAATCACATAAAAACAGAATAAATTTAATGTACATCAAAGACGTCATCATGGGAATAGTTCTTGAACCAAAGCCTGAAGGAGAATAATATGACTTCAGATCATTTCAGAGCCTAAGGCATGAATCTTCCATGAAAAATGCTATTTGTCTGAATTCTAAGAGTGAAAATATGCTAAAGCAAAAATCTCAAGGGAGAGAGAAAACCCTACCGAAATTTTGTGAAAATTTCCTCACTGTGGTAATGCAATCCCGAGGAAAAAGTATAAACTTAAGCTCTAAACATTTTAAAAACCTTGCTTGTGTTTGATATACACAGTTGAGTAAATTATTCAATGTCTCAAATTACTGTTTCCTCATAGTTTAATAAAAAGTGTATGAATTTAGCATTAGGCCAGTATAACAGTTTGTTTACAAGCAACATGTAAAATTGCTTACACATGCATTAACCTCTTAGATGTGCACTAACATTTTTTCCTATTTTGATGGAAAAATTTAACATATGATGTATTTTGATCATAGCTTTCCTCTCCCAACTCCTCCCCGATCCTCCCCACGTACCAACTTCATACCCCATCTTTCTCTCTCTCTTTAGAAAATCAGGTTAATCAACAAGAAAAACCTGGAACAACAAACACCTACACTCAGAAACAAAACACATAAAGTCACAAAATTGGAAGCCATAATAAACAAGCCAAAGACTAGCAATGCCCAAACAAAACAATATTAAACAAACAAACAAATCTACAAAAAAATCATTGAATTCATTTTGTGTTGTTAATCTACTGCTGGGCAAGGGATCTAACCTTAAGTGTGGTTAATATATCCATTGAGAGTCCATTGTTGATAACTAATTATCCCTTTACAAACAGGTGTGATTGGAAATAGCTTCTTGTTTAGTGGTGGGGCCATGTCGACATTCCCTTGTAAGTTCTGGGACCCTGTCTAGCTTGAACCTGGGCAAGCCCTGTGCATGATGTTACAGTTTCTCTGAGTTCATTTGTGTATCAGTCCTTCTGTATCTAAAGACACTATTTCCTTGGTGTCATCCATGCCCTCATACTGTTATAATTATTCTGCCGTCTCTACAGCATAGCTTCCTGAATGTGAGGGGAGAGTTTGATGAAGACATCCTGTTTAGGATTAATTGTTCTAAAGTCTCTCACGTACTTTCTGTACATTGTCCAGTTATGTATCTCGGCATCTGTTCCCTTCTTCTGCAATAGAGATATTCTCTGATAGAGACTAGGTGAGGCACTGATGTATGGTACAGCAGTCATTAGGAGTCATTTTATTGCTATTTTCCTTTTGCAGAACAATAGAATTTGGTCTTCTTTTGGGCCCAAGCCCTTTCCAGGCTCAGGTTCCTGGTCACTTGAGACAGGTCAGTCATGGGTTCTATCTCATAGAGTGGGCTTTAAATGCAGAGACTGCTTGATTATTCCCACAATGTCCGTAACACTATTGTACCAGTATATAATGTGTGCTGGTCACCATTGTTAATCACAGGCTTTGTAGCTAGGTGGGCAATTACTTTTCTTCTCTTGCCGTGTGCAGAAGATCTTCTAGAACTATGAACACTAATCAGTAAGAGTGAAGGCTCTAGCTGGGCACCATATTGTCTTGTTCATGTTTAACAAGATACACAAGCGCTCTACAAGTGCTGTTTTTAAGCACTGGTCCTTGCCATCAGAAGTATAGCAACTATTACTATAGCCCACTGTGTCATCTCATGGAGAGATGTTTTTAAGACAGAACTCAGAATTAATAATCCTGAATGCTTTTCTTATACTTTTCTTCATATTTCCAAACTCACATGATATTTTGAATGTAGTTACTGTGAGAGTAATTTGGTAAAGCATTCATTGTTTCTGACAATGATTATTTGTAGTCTTCCCAAGGCTCCCAGTAGACAACAATCTAATAAAAGCAATGACAGGGAAAGGTTAAATTAGAGAAGCGGAAATTTCTGATATCTAGGGAAATAGTAAAAAGATTTGATAAACCAATTTAAAAAAATCTAAGGAAAAGAGAAGCCACAATGAGTTTTGATATCTTAAATAAAGCAGAAAAAAATAGAAATGTTGTAGAGATGGCAGAGAAACCAGAATGGGTTTTCTAAAGAAGTAATGCAGAGCGTACAATGGGAGCTACTTCAAGAAACATAACACATTTGAAGGATGTTTAAATTGCTGAAAAAAATTAAGATCTTTCGTACTTTCATTTTCTATTCTTTCTTTCCACAAATAAAAAGAACATATCTCAAAAGTAGTAATCACACTCCTAGCTCCATTCAGTAAATCCCAAGCACGTCTATCGATAGAGCAGGTGCATAGCAGGCAAGCGGCCCTGGGTTCACTTCCCAGTACAAAGATTTAAACCAAACCGAACAGGTAAATGAAAGCTCAAGTTCCACTGTAGCTGCCATTCCAGTGGAGAAGCCCAGGGCAGCTGGAGCCACTACAGACCCATACACTTTCTGTGGTGACTCGGCCACCATGGTATTCAGCTGCCAGGTCAAAGTTCTGACCACAGCCTCATCAAAAATTCATAGTAAATTGTCACTTACTTGATTGCTTTTAAGCTTAAGTTTTTATCCTCATCCAATAATACTCATTATCTTTTCAAAGAAACACCAGGTTTGCTGTTGTTTTTGTTGCCGCCTCTCATCACTTCTGAGTGACAGAGGCTTTTCTCAGGGAGGGATGCCTCCTCCTCATCTCATTTGCTGGCAGTACCTGGCCTTTACTAATGCACAAAAAGGTCAATGGGAGCCTCCCTCTTAACTTTTGTATATGCTTTATCTGTTGTTTATAGTGTCTATAACTATTTCTATTTTTTCCGCTTTAATTTTCCTTAGTTTCTAATCTATGAAGTACTTCATCTTAAACAGTGAGCTAGAGACTTGTCCCTTTCTCTAGGCCATTCCTGTGCTAGGTATCACTTCCCACTTCTGCCTCCACCGCCTTTAATGTGCCAGCAATCACGCTACTTTCACTAACTAGCTGTTACGCCCCCCCCACCCATAGATTTGCCATTTTCAAGCAGTGACAGTGTCACATGCGTCTTTTTACTTCCATCTTCCTCAGAGTACATTGTACTCGAGGATGTTCCATAAGTGTTCATTAAATAAAGGCAAAATAAATTCAGCTAAGCAACCTATGCTTACCAAATATGAATTAAAATTCTAGGAGTAATTGGTGAGGCATCACAAATATTAGGGAATATTCTTAAAGCTGTAATACAATTTTTAAAGAGATACAAAAGTTTTCTTCCTTATCAGAGAGCCATTATACTCTTTTGAGAGAAGAATCTCTCTCTCTCTCTCTCTCTCTCTCTCTCTCTCTCTCTCTCTCTGATGTGTATGTGTGGGTGGGGTGTCTTAGAAATCAAAAGCATTTTTAATGAGAAAGGTGGATTTCATAGAATCATTCCTTCTTAATACCAAATTAATTGTGAAATCTGTTTTGCTTCCTTATTCCTGAGTGGATAAAATATATTCATGATTCTCAAGCTGTAAAAGGCTATTCTAAAACTATCTGCAGACACAGTTGCTATGGAAACCCTTTTTTTAGACTAGTGCAACAAATATTCATCTAAAAAATATAGAATCCAGTTCACCTTGCTGTAGTAATTATGAGCAGACTAGACTCGAAATATCTATGACATATTTTGCTTTCAGGTGTGCCACCAAAGCTTATTTATTGACACAGTAGAATATTTCTGCAAAGAAGTAAGATACAAAATGTTTTCTTGCAGTGGAAACTCCAGGTGTTGAAGTAGGACAGCAGTTCCCTCTTCACATTCCCCCCAAGGTCCACCCTTCTTCACTTTACACACATATGCACAACATATAAACAGGTGAGGGTAACTCATGTGGCAAAAATATAAGAGTTTCTAAAGATTTAACAAGGTAGAAAACAATAAATTTTGAGAATTCTGTAAATGAAAACCAAAGGTAGTTATAAATTCCTTTCCTACTAACCTTAAATCCCTACATAGAGACTGATAACCAAGGCAGATAAGAAATTTGAGGATAAAGAATTATATCAAGGAAGACTGAAGACAGCATGCTTTTTCTGCAATTTCTCTAGGGTTCAGGAATAGAGAAGACACTCAAGAAATTGGGCATACATTTAAATAGGGACAGGTCTTGTCTTGATTCACCAGCTGAAATGTAACAGCTGCCAAATCTGCAGAATAAATCTGTGCATCAGTGATTGAGGAAAGACAAATTTGAATAGTAGAACTTGCCTATATAAACTAAATCTTTACGGGAAGAAGCAAAAGTGGTCCACCTGTGAGATTTGGTTTATATAGGCAAGTTCTAGGATTACTCAGAGTTTATGCCCTCACTATGTGTAGCATGAATCTTAAAGAGTTCTTATTAATAAAATCAAACCTGAGGCCAGTTATTGGGGTGAATGCTGGAAGATCAGAGACACAGAACAAGCCACAGCTACCTCATCTCACCAGTTCCTTAGCTGATATTGTTTCCTCAGACTGGAAGCTTCTGAGTCCTCATCCAGAATGAATCTCAGCTGAACTGTGCTGCTCCAAAACCTGAAAGCTTAACCAGCCAAATGCTTAACCAGCCAAATGCTTAACTAACTCTGGTGCCTGGTTTTCATGCCTTATATATCTTTCTACTTTCTGTTGGGATTAAAGGCTAGGTTTCTGGGATTAAAGGCATGTGTTACCATGCCTGGCTGTTTCCAATGTGGCCTTGAACTCAGAGATCCAGCTAGCTCTGCCTCCCAAGTGCTGGGATTAAAGGCGTGCACCACCACCGCCCGGCTTCTGCTATGGCTTGCTCTGACCCATTTTCTAGCCACCATTTCTGGCTCTGTTCTAGTGGCTATCTGTTCTCTGACCCCAGATAAATTTATTCGGGTGCACAATATTGTTGGGAACACACCACCACCACCACTATGTACTCACTCGGTGCCATGCACATGAAGGGGAATTTGCCAAAGTGAGATCTTGGTAGTGGGTCAGCAAATTGGGTCCTTTTCCACACCCCAGGGCAGAGGCACAGAGATCACACCACCTCAAACAGTCAACACTTTTCACTATTCCTGACAAGAGGGTAAAGACCCTGGAGCTTAAACTGAACTGAAGGTCCTCAGTTACAATACTCAAGTAATAAAGGGTTGGTTTTGTGTTTTTGTTTTTTTGGGTTTTTTTTTGTCCCAATTGATTTGTACCAAATGTACTTCATGTTTTAAAAGATTATGGAGCTGAATGGAAAACTCAATGAAAATATAGTTTTTGAGAGCAAGATTTTTTCTTTTCATTTATTTTTATATTCATTTCATATTATCTGTATGGACATCAATTTTCATGTTGTGGAATTACTGGTGGAAGTGTTTAGGTCATTCCAGTATGCAAAAGGACAATAAAAAGAATAATTGAACTATATTATTTAATCCTGAGTATTCTAAATTAGAACCAGTTCCCCCCCCACACACACACCTATCTTTATCATTTGTCTGATGGCCTAATAATTCTTCTAATTATTTCCAAATGCTAAGAGGAGAAAAAGGTCAAACTTCTGAAAAAGCAGTCTTTATGAGAAACCATTTCTCATAATTGATTCCCTCAGTGTAGCATGGGGGCCATGGCCACTTGCTAAAGGAAACCCTCCTGCCACAAAGGCCTGGCACCCTTAATAAAACAAAACAAAACAACAACAACAAAAATATTGCTTAATTTACTGTCAAACCTGATTGTAATATCGCCATTATTGTTATTTTTTATAAAAAGAACAAAGACTAGACTTGTCATCATGTGAGTGAGATTTGTAGTACACAAATCTCAGTGTTTAGTATACAGATCTGAGTGTGTCTGTGCATGTAACAGAGTTACGGGGCATGGATCATTGACACCTTAAAGACACACATAATTATATCAGGTTAAAAAGTTTTCTTGTTATTAGAAAATTCCTCCAGGCATTCCATTGACTTAGATTATACTTTTTAAATACTTAAAGCTTCATTATATACAAATAACTTTCTTCGTATTTATAGGCCCCTATCATCCTGTGATATTTATGATCTATTTTTGGGAAATGATCAGTTTGCCAGAGACATTCCATGGCTGTATTATCTGGTGGTCTCAGGGGAAGGCAGAGACAGAGAGGGATGCTGCATGCACTGCCCAATAGACATGGTGTGGGACCACATAACTGCCCAGCACAGGAGTTGCAATCTACAGAAGTAATCCAATGCCCAGGTCATCACAAAGCAGGAGAGAGCTTCCTTGGCTGCCAGACAAAAGATATAAAGTCAGGAGGGACTGGAAAAGAGAAATTCTTGGACAGCTCAATTCACCTGATAAAGCAAATATTTTTAAAAAAATATTTCTTTACTCTTGGATTTCCTGACAATATTTCAGCAAAAATGTGCTAGAAGTATTTTTAGGCTCAATAAAATATAGAATTTTTATAACCTAATTCTTCATTGTTTCTTTGGGAATTTCACATAATGAACCCAAATTCTACTCACCTTCCCATCCCTCCATATCCCTTCTCACTCCTGCAGCATCCCTGGAAAGAAGTCCCCCCAAATCAATTAAAAACAAAAAATAAACAAACAAAAATCACCTCATTCCTCCATCTTTCCAACACCTGTTCAGTCATCCTAGTGGCGTTGTATACTGCAGTGCGTCAAGCAGTATGTCCTTTTGTACAATCAGCCCTACCTGTAAAATGATCATTGCAATGAGTCGTTGGTCTGGCTCAAGGCCTCTGGCACACCATCATTGCTGGAGCCTCACTGAAACTCCTCTCAGATACCCTGCTGTTGCCCCAGTCATGGGATATTCTGGTTATCTTTCCCTAGTGCCTGTCCCTTTACAGACTCCATCAAGACATAGATGGGGTAGATATTAGGGTGGGTCAACCCAAGGCCCAGAATATGGATCTGTGTGGTAGCTGAACTTGCAGGCAAGTGGGAATGTGGGGACTAGCTTCCCCATGGGGGTGGAGCCAGCTATACCAGGGCCAGTGAAGGGCAGGGTGGCTCATCATGATCCTTGGATTTCAACACACATCATTCCTATTACCCCTTGTGGCAACACGGCTATGAACATTATCGCAGACCCCACCTGCAGCAGGAACACAGACCCAGGCATGGCTCTTCATAGCACCTCAGACAAATGTCACCATTGCCCCAGGAGTAGCACAGATCAGTATGGCCCTGATGGCAGCATACCCTACTGACACCAACATGGTCTAAGGTCCAGACCCCGGGCATCTGCACAGCCCTCTGTGGTCACAGGAGTCATGCATATCAACTGAGACACTGGCTACTGCTGGGCCATGGACCCAGACAGAGCCCTAGGCAGCAGTCTAGGCCCAGAGAACACTATGACCCCAGGTGGCAGCACAGCCTATTCAGATCAACATGGCCCCCATAGCAATGTGGCCCTCAGACACCAACATGGTACCAGGTAGTAGCCCAAACCCCTGGCATCAGCATGGCCTTCAATGGTATCAGGAGGTATGGACATCAACATAGTCCTTGGCTGTGGTCAGGTCACAGAGTCAGACATGGCCCTGGGCAGTAGCTCTAGTACCTACAACACTTTGGCCCCAGGTGACAGCACAGGCCACTCAGATCGGCATGGCATCAATGGCAGCATGGACCTTGGACACTAACATGGCCACAGATTTTGAGCATCCATGTGGCCTTTGGTGGCACTGTGGGCCATGGACATCAACACAGACTCCCACTGTGGTAGGATCACAGACCTAGGCATGGATCTCAGCAGCAGTCTGGGCTCAGATGTCACCATGGCCTTAAGTGGAAGCATAGGCCACTCAGATTGTTGTTGTGACCCCAGTAGTAGCATGACCCTCATATCCCCACCTGGCCTCAGGTGATGTCCCAGACCCTGAGTATTTGCATGACCTTTGATGGTATCAGGAGCCATGCATATCAACCAAGACAGTGGCTGAGGTACAGCCATGGACCCAGACATGGCCCTACTCTAGAGTCTGGCCTCAACATCACCATGACCCTGGATGGCACCACAGACCATGTAGATTAACATGGCCCTGGTGGTAGCATGGCTTTCAGACACTAACATGGACTTGGGTGGGTGTCTGACCAAACCTCAGTCCCCAAGGTGAATGAACTTCATTGGTTACTGAGGCCATGGACATCAACAGAGTCTGGATGATACGGGGTCACAGACCTAGACATGGCTGCTGGCAGCACCTCAGTCCAGATTGCATTTTGTTCCCTAGTGGCAGCACAGGGTACTCAGATAACATGGTCTGGTCAGCAACACAATAGTCAGACATCAAAATGACCCCAGGTGTGAGCCCAGACTCCGGGTCCAGGCATCTCTGTGACCTGGGTAGAAACATGGATCATAGATGTCAACACAGACCTCAGCTGCAGTGGGACCATGGGCTCAGACATGGCCATAGGCAGCAGCCCTGGCCTGCGTGTCACCCTGGTTCCAGAAAAGTAGGCCTCACCTCCCTTGCCTTTTCAGATCTGCCTCTTACCACAGGACAGGAACCATTCAACCTGTTTTCATCTCCAATTTTTTTCACCATGTACTTGGTCATCATACTGGCACTGACAAACAGTAGCACAAGGCACCAGGAAAGGCCTATGGATGTCTTCAGGTAGCCTGGACCATTGTGGAGGCCCAAAGAGACTCCACAGTGAGGTCTTATTACATCTTGACTCAGGGTCCAAGCGTTGGAGTTTGTTTTGCCCCATAAAGCTGCATAACAAGGATGTTTTTGCCGAAGGCGTGGTTACCAGGTGTCTTATACTTCAAGACCTAATTACAAGATTCTTTGCCGTAAGATGTGGTTACCAAGTGTTTTGAAAATTAAGGAGGGGTCTACTCTTGTTTGTACTTTGTACCTGGTGTATAAGAAGCCCACTAGGAATAAATTCAAGGCAACTGTAGTATTGACCCAGAGCCCTCCTGAAGCTATCCTGTGTCTCTGTCTTTTTCCTCATCTATGTCTATATTTTTCATATCTATTATTTCTTAATCTTCACTCCTCTCCTCAACAGGTTCAACAGGTCTGGCTGGTCCCTGACACACACAGATCATGAGGACCCAGGCTGCCCCATGGGTGTCCCTGACCTATTTGAGCCGCATCAAACTATAAATATCTTTATTGATGCTATTAATTATTAACTTATGATTATATTCTATTGTCAGCCAAATGATAATTGTTATTCTAGCTAATTTTTGTTTTGTAACACTAAAAATATATCTAAAGTCAGTAGCTTAGAATATTTTTACAGAATTTTTGATGCTTGGATAGGGTAAGTAGGTACAGCACAATAATTCTTGTTTTATACCAGTTGAGCAGGGAGGTGTTGACTGAGGCATCACTTCCCTGAAGTCTGGACTGGGCTGGTTCTTGGAAATAGTTCGCGAATTGTCTTCTTCTGTTAGACATGTATACAGATTAGTAATTCAAGTAAAAGTTAAATTACTCAATACCCTTTACACAAAGTTTCTCTCACTAGGAAGCCATGCTTTATTGTTATTTTACCACATTTCCTACAACATCTTCATGCTTTATCCACTCAGAGTAGTAATTTACACAAATCAGGTTCCAATAGCCACGTGTCACATGAGGTTGAGCTGGCTGCATAAGTTATTAACACAACTATGCATTTGATTATCAATTCCCAGTGAAATGCCTGCAGAGGATATGAGGTAGATGAACTCAGACAATTGAGAAGAGCAAGGGGAAGCACGTGTGTGGAGCTTCTGCCTGGAGGGACTCATTCTTTTTATTTTGTAGGAAAAGGTATTTGAAATGGTAAAGACCTAGCAACAGAAATGATGACTTCTGCTTGCTGCTTATTAGAATTAGTCACTAATAGTAGGTAATTTTTGTTAGAGTTAATGTCATAAAAGCATGCTTGTTGTCTATTTTTCTTTTTTTCTATCAATTAACTTTTGTTTGACAGTATCATACATGCATCTCACGTAATCCAAGCAGTCTCTCCTCCCCCTCTCTAGTGGCCTGGTCCCCATCAAACCACCACTACCTCTACAACTCTCATTCCTGGGTCCATGTCTTCCTTGATTTTGTGACCCATTTAGTTCAGCCAAGGCCATCTGTATCCATTGGAATCTGGTGGGATCATCTATTGTTATGACCACAACAGAAGGCAACTGTTTCCCTCATCCCAGAACATATTAGTAGCACATATTTTTCCAGTGTGGTTGAAAGAAGTGTGGCTCTCTGAGTCTGTCCTCCATTCAAGGCTGATAGTGTGGATGGGCCTACAATAACCTGACAAAGCTCATCTTGTGACTCTTCTGGTTTTGTGGGAAGAAAACAGGCATGGAAGAACGTTTAGGTCATACAGACTTGTGAAACTGTAAAGTCAGGACTTGTTGGGTCTGGCTCTGAGTTTAACCTTCCTAATCACCATGCTACATTGGATATGTTAAACAGTCATCAAAGGAAACAGCAAAAAGCAATGAACCCACAGCTCCTTTGTGCAGGAAGAGGCACAGTGTACTCTGGCGGGAGTGTCAGACTCCACCATCCCTGCAAACACACTGAAATTTAGAATCAAGTTGGATAATAGGAAATAAACACCTTCAAAACATAATCCTTAAATACCATTTATTACATATGATTTAAACTAATTGTAACAGTAACAATGACCTTCCTCCTAATGCCACTGCACAAAAGATGAAAATTAATCAATTTTTGGTCAGAAGTTGTCAGCAGTATTTTAATGAACATTACTTTGTCAGAAATAATTAGAGTAATATTCAGAAGGGTCACTTAAGTGGCAAAAACACTGAAAGATGTGAGGCAGGTTGGCTCTTATTCCTCATAAAAGTTAGTAAGTGATGAATAAGAAGGTCAATTCATTCTTTCATCATTATAAAATAAATCAATTTCATCAAAAATTACATAAAACACTTTTATGAAACTGAATGTCCACAATTAAAGAATAACTTTTCGTGGTTTACTTTTATTTACTCTTTTGGTTGTGTGTATGTGTGCAGAGAAATATACTCATATTCTCTATGACCATATTAATAGGATAGGAGAAAATGATCCACTAGTCTGTGAAAAGAAGTCCCTCAGCTGATGGAGGTCAGCTTGTTAACTGGCTGACATGCTCCTCACCTGTCGTTTATCTTTATGAGTTTGTCTCTTTGCAGTATCTGACACTCAATTTTGCAAGCTCAGAGGCCGAAATTTATCAGTTTCTCAAAGTTGGCAGGCTCTGGAAAAATTAATTTGAAACAAGCATTATAAGACATAGTCTCATAAGGAATCTATCTGTGAAATGGTAAAACTGCCTAGTGAATAAGTCTAGCATGTCTGCGCTTCAGTCTGTATTTCTGCAGGAGATAAAGTACATAGGAACAGTCAAGAATGTATAGGAAAAACTTGAATGGGAAGATTCAGTTTAAGGCATAAGCCTGGTGTCATACGATTATGGATGATGAAGAACCAGACTTCTAATTCCCACAGATTGTCTTAACCTTAACCATGGCCCTTTGTCCACTAGACAGAAACTGAATTGGAAATATTGATCTTTGCCACACCTTTATCAGTTAAAAAGAAAAAAAAAAACAAAACAGAAAAGAAAAACACCTGTTATGTCCGCTTACCAAATTCTTCTTCTTCTTCTTCTTCTTCTTCTTCTTCTTCTTCTTCTTCTTCTTCTTCTTCTTCTTCTTCCTCTTCCTCTTCTTCTTTCTTCCTTCTTCCTTTTTCTTCCTTCTCTTCCTCCTCCTCCTCCTTCCTTCCTTCCTTGTCCTTCTCCTCCTCCTTCCCCTCCCCCTTCCTCTTCTTCTTCTTCTTCTTCTTCTTCTTATTCTTCTTCTTCTTATTATTATTATTATTATTATTATTATTATTATTTGGAGGAGGCTCGAGACAGGGTTTCTCTGTGTAGTTTTGGTGCCTGTACAGGATCTCACGCTATAGACCAGGCTGGTCTGGAACTCACAGAGATCCACCTGGTTTTGCCTCCTGAGTGCGGGTATCAAAGGCAAGCACCACTGCCATCTGGCCCCTTACCAAATTATTGACCCAACAGTTGGCCTCTGCCATTTAGACCAACAGTGGGACACCTGACCCTAAGCAATGAATCTCGAGGCTAGAGCTATTACCACTGTGTGCGTTATTCAAAATGATACGTTAATTTCTTGAAGAATATTGGATATATAAATGAATAGTGGCCTCCTAATACTAACATGCAAAAACTAAAATCAAACCTATCAGCCCAGTGTACGTGACAACATACACAGAAAAGATAGGAACTGTTCACTAGTGTGTAGAATGGAGTCAGGCCACAAAGGTAAACACCAGAAGAGATACTCTTTCACAGATCATTTCAACAAAATGATTTCTTTAAAGAAATACAAATAAATTTCTGTTTCTTAAAATTTATTTCCAAGTCAAAACATCTCCATTTGCTTTCCTTTCCTATTTTGTATTGCATATAAATGCACATTTGTGATCATTAGGTTGTTTGTGTATATTAGTATCTACATTATTTCTACTCAGCAAAACCCTTCTCACACAGCCAGCTCTCACATGATTTGCACCAGAATCACTGTATGAATTATCCCCAAAGCCATACCATTTTCATGGATTCCAGATTCTTCAGTAATAGAATTTTCTGCTCTCCCCAACATTTCTTAATACTGGGTTTTGAAATTACAAATATTTTAAAAACATTTTCATTTATTATTGTGTGTATGGGGAGGGGGCAGAGGTGTTCTGCATATATGTGCGCCTCAGACCCTGGATACCAGTAGAGTGAGGCAGATCTTGTGCTACTAAGAGCTAGTGTTAGCTATGAGCACCATATAGGTACTAGGAATTGAATCAGGGTCCTGAGAAAAGCCAGTCCTGTTAACTAATGAGCCATCAATCCAGCCCCAGTCACAAATATTTTAATAAAGTGGTGATTATGCTTTTAGAACATATCATTTGTTTTAAATGTTTGTTTGGATATAGTAACAAACTTTACTCTAAGAAGCAATTCCTTAGAGAGAAAAATGGCAGTAAATCACAGTTATTCCGTGGACACAAAATTAGTGGAGTTTGTTATATTTAAAAATAAGTTTATTAATTCCTGCCTTACATAAACAATAAATATATTTTATTATTTAATGATTTCTAAGAATTTTATATTTATGTGAACTTTTCAACCCTAAACTTTCCAAAAACACTTAATTTTTGATTTTTCAAAAAAGATTAAAGTGGACCTCTGGTGACTCATCAAATGGAAATATAAGTTCTTGAAAATGCTGACAGTTAGGGTATTCACTAATCTGCTTACCAGAGTAGACCCGTAGACCCTCTTGACTATTTCCAGAAGGTGGGGTCTTCCTTGTGGGTTCCTGTGAACTTCTCTAGTACACTGTTTCTCCCTATTCCCATGATGTCTTCATTTATCATGGTATCTCTTTCCTTGCTCTCCCACTCTGTCCCATTCCAGCTCAAACTTCCCATTTCCTTATGTTCTCATCCTCCATTCCTTGCCCTCCATTATCCCCCTACCCCCAGCTTGCTCATGTAGATCTCTCATCTATTTCTCCTTTGCTGGGCTATCTATGTGTCCCTCTTAGGGTCCTCCTTCTTAGCTTCTCTGGAGCTGTGGGTTGTAATATTGTTATCCTTTGCTTTACATCTAGTATCCACTTATGAGTGAGTACATACCATGTTTGTCTTTCTGAGTCCAGTTTACCTCACTCAAAATGATGCTTTCTCTGATGGAAGCAGATATAGGTATCCATGACCAGGCACCAGACGGAGCTCCAAGAGTCCAATTGATGAGAGAGATGAGGGATTCTATAAGCAAGGGATAATGAGATCATGATGGAAAAATGTACAGAGATGGCCACTCAAACAGCCATGCATGAACTGTGGACCAATAGCTGTGGAACCCCCAAGCGACTGGACTAGGACCTCTGAATATGCAAGACAGTTATTTAGCTTGAACTGTTTGGGGAACCCACAGGCAGGGGGATCAGGATCCATCCCTGGTGCATGAGTGGGCCTTTTGGAGCCCAATGCCTAAGGTGTGACACCTCACATAGCCTTGGTGCAGGGGCCAGGGGCTGGGATCTGCCTCAACTGAATATACCAGGCTCTGCTGACTCCCCATGGGACCTTGTTATGGAGAAGGTGGGAATGGGGCATGGGTTGGGGGGAAGGCTGGGAGGCGGGAAGAGGAGGAGGTGGGAATCTGAGGTTGGTATGTAAAAGGAATAGAAAATTTCATAATAATAAAAATTTTAAAAGGAGTGCTTGAAAGTGCTGTTGATGCTTGTTTTATGGTAATTGGTTTTGTGTCCAATTTCCTTAGACATAAAGCTCATGAAAGCCTAGAATATTGATTTGAAACTTAAAGTAGTCTCACTAATTTTTCTACTAAGTGGCGTGAATTCAGGAAAAATTTCAAGACTTTTCTTAGAAGTTTATTTTTTCCCACAATAACTCAAATCACAAATCATCTTGATCAGCATTATTCCTTTATAATGTTATTTTAACTATGTCTAACAATATACTGAAGTTTCTTCATTGTTTGAACTTAATAGAAGGTACTAAATACACAAATATAAGCTTCTGTGTTATGCTGTCAGGTCAACTGTAATTTGTAATGACTTTTATATTGTGGACAACTATGCTCCATCTGTATTTTATACCAAATTCAAACCTAAGAGTAGTTTAGAATATGAAATGAATGACATTAAGATTAACAAACAGGTCTGAGATTTGATTTTTTTAGTTGATACATAAACTCTTTCATAAAAGAGATCATACTGATTTCTTTAATACGTTTTGGTTATTTTCTAGTATATCCAGTAAGATTCTTAACCAAGAGGTATATGCAATCTTATACTAATGACAAATTTTCTACATTTCATCTAACATGGTGAATATGACACCAAATAATTAACATGCAGAGGCATTTCTAAGGTCATTCAGAGGTCATTAAAATGTTTCCTATTACTACACAATTCTTTCTGTCTACACATATATTATGAAATATTCAATAATAATAATTATGATTCAAAGTAGTGATTGAGTCTCAAAGAAATTTTCAACATACACTTAATCATAAGCTATCATGCCATTTAAAAAATGAAGCAATATATCACTCATGTAAAAAACACATTTATTTCTGTTTGTGATTGTGTGTGTTTCTGTGATTGTGTGGGTTACTAAGAATTATACTAAGAGTCTTCTGTTTGAGTAGTACAAATGCTGCTACTGAGCTGCCTCATTTTTCTCTAGGCACATTTTTCCCAAGTCATGGCTTCATAAGACTGTATTAGGTTCCAATAATTAACCAAATGACTTGCATCTTGGACTTTGAAAATTGCTATTCTTGTTTGGGTTAGTCACATACAGTTCAAAATATTCATCATTGATATTACAAAAAATATACGCATTTTCATTAATTTTTATTTTTTTTCTAAGACAGGGTTTTTCTGTTTAACATTCCTGGCTGTCCTGGAACTCACTCTGTAGAGTAGGCTGGCCTCAAACTCACAGAGATCCACCTGCCTCTGTCTCCAGAATGCTAGGATTTTAGGATGTGCAACACCACTCTCCAGCTTAAATTTTTAATTTCAATGATTATCTCAGGAAACTATGAAAATTACAAAATTCCTTTAAAGAAACATTTTTAAGTTAAATGAAGATCAGTTTTCTAATTATTCTAAACAGTACCTGATAAAGTCTACTTCAACACAGGGGATTATATAATCATGCTTATAAATGTGTGTTTACTGTATCCAATATCAAAAGAAAGGAGTTGTAACTAACTTCATTTTTTTCAATGAAGATTGTTTTTGTTAACAAATAAAATATGCATGTAAATTAGATGTCACAAATTTCCAAAGGTCATCTAGTTTTAATAAACACTTGTCAGTGTTTTACAAAAATCATACTTTACTTCAAATCAGATGTATCTACCCAGATCTACATACATAAAATATTACTAGGAATTATTCAATATGATTAATATAAAACATATATAGTGTATAGTAATACATTAGTTATATGTACCACAACAATGTAGTTCATTATTTGTCATTGTAGATGCACAGTAATAATATCATAAGATTACAATAGATCCAAAACTTTCCTATTATCTTATGATGTCATAACTACAGTTCTGTAGTGCAAGCATTGTTAACATGTTTGTGGTGATGCTGGTATAAATCTGTAATGCTGAAAGCCCTATAAACGCATGGCGTATTCACTATTTTTAATAGTGATGCATGATAAGAGTACTATATTAGTAATATAAGAATAGTATAATTCATATTCTTTTTACCAGTGTTTTGGAGTGAATGTCTACTTATGAAGATGTTTATTATACTCAATATTCTGTGTAAGGACAGAAGCACACTCATGTTAGGTTCACAGTGTCTCTTGACTACATCAAGAAGCCCCACTAGATGACTAAAATTCAGTCCAAGCTCCCATGCAAGTGCTCAGTAATGCCTGACTAGTGAGGAAGTAAACTAAGGATGTAGTTCTCGGAACACATAACCATCATGAAGTAACACATGGTTATAAAAGTAATTTATCTAATTTATGTCAAAACTGCTTACCTAGAAACATACTTATTTAATAAGAAATTTTAGCCTTTCATGCACTGCAAATATTTCCAGAATGGTTGAGGTTTTATATGCAGTCCTGTGATCCCAGCAGTGGGAGCTGAGGCAAGAGAATTACAAATTTAAGGTCAGTTTCAATTCTACACATGAAAATTTATTTTTTGATATTCAAATGTATTTTGGAGCATAATATATAAGTAGTACATAAAAGGTATTTTGTGGGATGTTATAATAAATGCACAACTGTTTGGTAAAGAGAAAATACTTTTTGTGTTCTTATTCAGCAGACTGGATGGATTTGGTGCTGTGGTACAGGCATTCTTGAAAGCTTATCCAGGTTTGCTACTGGTAAAAACGTAAGTAAATAGTACACACAATAAAGCTTTCAGCTAGACCCTACCAAAGGACAATGCCTATTCCTCTAAGCTCTTAAGAGTGAAATGTGCATTTCCAAAGCTGAAGATTTTTCAAGGACCAAACCGAGCATTTTCTTAAGTTAATGCATTTATCTCTGGTACAATTTTTGTGACCCTCTCAAACATTTCAGAAAGGCTATTCACATTCTGTGGTTTATTGTCCGTAAGAACACCATTTAAGTCATGGGAAATAAACAGTTTCCAATGAACAGTCTGACTCTTTAGAAAGTTCAATTTAACTTTGATATTTCAGACTCAGAACTGTGGTTTTCTTTAAAAGCCACCTTGGAACTATCTGGGTTATACAATACATAAAATAGTTAACCAGAAACTTCATCCTCACTATAAAATGGCTTCCTATGGTAAAAGTTAAGCAACCATAATGCAAAGATAGCTGCCTCACTTCCTCTGAGCAATCATTATGTAACAATCAAGTCAAAGCTAAAGTTTTAAGGGCTTAGTCTACTTGTTACAATGCAGACTTGTACTTCTTTACTTAATCTGAAATGAACTGCTGTGAGGTCCGTTTACAGCTATGTGCAGGAGATGAAAAGTCATGGAGGTGTGAATAGAGAGATTGTGTTAATACGCTTTGACATGGTTTTATAGATAGGATCCAACAATTTGAGCCCTATGTTAATGAGTCCTTCTAAATGTCCTGACTACCTGCACCCTGTGAAAATACATTCAACTCTAGATCATTCTTTCGTTAAAAAAAAAAAAAAAAAAAAAATTGGTAAAATCATTTTAAATTGAATGCAATTGTGGATACTCATAGATATTAAAATACCTCTATTGCCAATATGTTTTCAGTAGTATTAGTGCCTATTATTTTAAAGCAGTATACAATTTTAATATTGTTTAAAGTGCCTGCTTGAACCCAATTATTTATGTGTTTATCATTACAATGACTTACATAAAATTACATAGTACCCACTTACTAATTCTTACTACTTAAAAATCAACTGATATTTGACAAAGTAAGACAAAATATTTTTGTAAATACTTATAAATCTGTGTGACTTTTCTGATTATATGCCATTACACATCACTATCATGTAAGGATCTTCTTTAGGGATCATAGATGTGTTATAATAAGTAGCAAATTCATTCTGTTTCTAGTATGTATCCCTCTTAAATTCTGTCCATACAACATTAATGGTTGAATTTCATTATATTCTGAAAACTTTAAGATAAAATTATGGATTCTGGAGAACAAAACTTTTTTATGACCTATAAGAGTCTTCACTGGAAATGAACACTTTGATTCATAATTTAGATAAAATATCAGTTTTCTATTTCACTCTTATACTTAGTTAGGAAGGCAAATGATCTCCAGCCACTGATTTTTGTCTTCTTTTAAATTAGGAGTTCAAATGTCTCAAATTGCACATTAAACATGTGTGTCAAGACACAGATGAAAATGAATATAAACTTTCTTGTTAAAATTATTCTGTTTCATGTTTGTGGCATGGGGGAGGTTGGCTTGGTTATATTTATTTATATGGGAAGACACAGATTAAGGCTGTGAGTAGAATCATTCCCTAGGCAGGAGCTATGTAAGTGTTGAGAAGGGGCTGAATATGAGTAGGCCCATGCGCATGCATAATTTTCTCTGTGCCCTGCTCTTCAGTTTGAATGTGGTAAAGTCAACCAGAGTGATGAAGTATAACCTGGAGTTGTAATCTAAATAAACCCTTGCTCCCAGCCCACCCACCCCCCAAAATACTGTAGTCTTTGAACAATATCCATTATTGTACACTGAGATCTATTAGAAAAGTGAGCATCATAAACAATATCTTGACCTAAGTGTATGGTCTACAGATTTTGTTGTTGCGAGTATACATGGAGGCTTTGCTGGGTGAACCTTTGGCTTGTAAACTTCAGTTAGATAGATAATATGCTAAACCTGGTTTACTCTCACATATATGAGATAATGAACCCTAAAGAATTTGATTTTCTAATTCTTTATGAAGTTGTGATGGTAATCTCATAAATTAATCAGTTTCAAAACATTCATCTGTGATCAGTTTACCAGGTTAGATGTTAGACTCATATTTTCTAAATATAATCTAATCATGAAATGTTTCAAAATAAAATTTAATGAAATGTAAAAATAACCAAAAGAATTATCATTCTGTTTTAAGTTAATTTGGAATTCATAACACACACATAGATGAATTTATTTATAGTCACCTGACACTACTAAATTGTTTGCTTTTTCAGGTCTTTGCCTACTTATTTATAAGGTATATAAAAATAAATGCAACTTTACAACATAAATATTCATAGATTCTATGTATTTGAATATTTATATAGCACCTGCCAACTACTTTGACAGGCATACTAGCTTGGGATGAATTTTATAAGATTGTGGATGTTTATTTGGCATTCAGGTCCCTTCTAAAACTACAGCAGCACTATTTTATACAGTGGACATGGCAACAGAAAATATTAGTTAAAAATGAATCACTCATGGTGTATTTGGCAGGTATAACACTTACCTTTATACATACGAGCATGAAATAATTCCTGTATGTTGAAATTGTGGCATCTCATTTTAATGAAAAAGTAATTATTTCCCTGAGGAAAATTTTGGTGTATTTTTATTTTTGTTTTTGTTTTTTGAGACAGGGTTTCTCTGTGCAGTTTTGGTGCCTGTCCTGGAACTCGCTCTGTAGACCAGGCTGGCCTCGAACTCACAGAGATCCGCCTGGCTCTGCCTCCCAGTGCTGGGATTACAGGTGTGCGCCACCACCTCTGCCTGGCTGAATCTTGGTCTATTGTGTTATGTTACTATGTGTAGAGGTGAAGATAAAGACTAAGAACAAAATAAACAAAATACACAACACAACACTTCCAACACGTCCTTCTTTCTCTGTGAATTTTCAACATGGTCACTTTGTATTTGGATTCTAAAATTCATAATTACCTAAATTAGCAGCCTTGCATTACTTCTGCATGCAATCTTATTTCTTTAACCTCAATTCTCATGAAAAACTAAAAAAACAAAAACAAAAACAAAAACAAAACAAAACAACAACAATAACAACAACAAAAAAAAACCAACCTAGAGAACATAGCATGAGAATTGTACTGCATGGTATCAATACTTTTTAAACTTGACCTCCATTGTAGACTGACATTATCAGAAGATGGTGCCATTTGAGTGCCTAAGACATGTTCTCTGCTTTTGTAGATTAGAGTGCTATGATGTCAGAACACACAACTCACTACATCCTTCTATTTCCAATTCTTAGATACTAGCTTTTTTCTCTCTCAGGTTTCTGAAGAAGTCCTTTCTAAAATACAGAACAGGAATATGCCCTCTATTTTCAGATGAGCTGAATTGGACTTCTATTTCTGATATTAATATGCAATGTGAGATTTAGAAACTAACCATTTTGTTTTACAATATAGGCATAGTAACAGTATCCTCTCAGTAGATTGTTGGAAATATCAAAGCCATTAATCCTGAGTCATTTATATTTATCCTTTTCACAGTAACAAAATATTTCAGAACTACTCTGAGCACAGGACCTCACACTCTGGAACTCCTCCTTGAACAATACCTGTTTACTTGCCTGAGTTGCCACCTGCCAGTGAGCAATAATTATTAACTTCTTCAATGCTGGTTAGGAACTCTCTCTAATCTATTATACAACTAGGGGCCATTGCCTAATTGGTCTTTTTAAAAGAATCCTTTCTCTAACTTTACTTGGGTGCATCTTAGAATTTGATTTGTTGCCCTCCAGTGCAGACTCTGCAATCTGCTCTGTGATATTTTATTTCCTTTAGTATGTTGAGTCCAGACACCTCTACTGATCTAGCAACAATCTAACACCCCACCTCTTCTGATGAACATCTAACAGCACAGCCCTGGGTGCATATCCATTTCCTCATCACAGTCTTCTGCGGTGCCCTCCAGATCCCATTTTCTCCTTCCTAGTTCTCTACTTTTTCTTTTAAGACATAAACTGAGAAGGAAAAGTCTCACTTTCTCTAACTAATGAGTTCTGATATTTAATCCTCAAGCAATATTTCCCCAAGAAGCTTTAGCTCCTCTTTGATTTTTCTGAGTCAGTGTAATCTTCAAAGACAGACGATTGGCAGCAAACAGAATCTTAATGTCCTTTGACTTTGGATTTGCAGTGATGCAGGGATTCACATCACATTGTTTTATTTTTAGTAAGACAGACATTTATTTCTTTTTTTAAAATTAATTACCCTTCTGTGAATAAATCTCTAATATAAAACGAAGTTATGGCTTCCTAAATTAACAATTTCAGAGCCAAATCTTCACCATATGGTTTAAGGTTACCCTGATCCCCTGAATAAAGCTTAACATATTAATAAGAATGGAATTGTACTACTAATCTAACACATCCCGCTTGTATTCTGAACTAACATTTGAATGCCAGAAAGTTCCTATTTCCCCATTGCTTATGTGTAACTCAGCCTTTTCATGAGGTTAAACAGTAATCTTGCAAGGCTGACTGAACATCACAGTTTAAACTGAGAATATTGTCACGGAAGCTCCTTCCACGCCAGTGTGATTTCACTGGGTCGGAGTCTCCTCCTTCCACTGCTTCTCTCTCATCTGAAAACTTAGAAAAAACTTAAGGTTAAAGGTCTTCCTGTGCAACCCACAGAGTGGGAGCCTGTGACCACATTTGACCTACTTTTCCATAGCGTCCATTTACCTACTAACCAGAGCCTGTCATTTATAATTTTCTCCCTAAGAAGTGATTGTTGAATCTGACATAACATATAGTGGCATGCCAAAGTAAAATTCATTTAAAGCAAAGATTGTTAAGAAATAGTTCAAGGTCTATTGTATCTGCTCTGCTAGTATATGTTTAAAGACAACACCTGAGGTTAAAAAAAAAAAAAAATCAACCTCATTGCTGTGCTGTCTAATTTCAAGAGCCCCTACTGTAATACATATTTTAGTTTCTAAGATGCAGAGAACATCTGTCTCTATAACATCCTCAAAATTCAGCTTTTCTCTGACATCTTGATGTTTCCTCTAACTCTCCTCCCAAGATTAGCTGCATATAATTGGTATACTCATGGAATTACAAAAGCTTGACATGTTTTTTTTCCACTATTTTTTCCTGTCTCTTCTGATATTCAAGGAGATTAGCTTCAGAGTTTTTTTTTAATAAATAATTTTTTCTTTATTATTATGTATTTTAAATTTTATACATCAGCCATGGGTTCCCCTGTCCTCTCCCCTCCCGCACCCACCCTCACCTTCCCCCCAGCTCCTCCCCTCCATTCCCATGTCCTCCAGGATCAAGGCACCCCTGGGGATTTGTTGGATTCAGTACAGGCAGGTCCTGTCACCTCCTTTCAGACTGAGCAAAGTGTCCCTGTGTAAGCCCAAGGTTTCAAACAGCCAGCTCATGCACTAAGGACAGGTCCCGGTCACACAGCCTGGGGACCTCCCAAACAGATCAAGCTATTCAATTGTCTCACTTATCGAGGGCTTGATCGAGCTGGGGGCTCCACAGCCTTTGGTTCATAATTCATGTGCTTCCATTCATTTGGCTATTTGTCCCTGTGCTTTTTGCAATCTTGGATTCAACAATTCATGCTCTTGCAAACCCTCCTCTTTCTCGACAGTTGGACACCTGGATCTCCACCTGGGGCCTGGCCGAGGATCTCTGCATCCACTTCCATCAGTTATTGGATGAGAGTTCCAAGACGACTGTTAGGGTGTTTGGCCATCTGATCACCAGACTAGGTAAGATCAGGCTTTCTCTCGACCATTGCCAGCAGACTACAGAGGATATATCATTGTGGATTTCTGGGGACCTATCTAGCACTCTGCCTATTCCTGGTCTCATGTGGTCATCATTTATCATGGTCTGTTATTCCTCATTCTCCCTTTCTGTTCTTGATCCAGCTGGGATCTCCTGCTCCCCTAAACTCAAAAAAATCAGTAGCCCCTCTATACACAGTAGACAAACAGGCTGAGAAGGAAATCAGAGATACATCACCCTTCACAATAGCCACAAATGTTATAAAATACCTTGGGGTTACTCTAACTAAGCACGTGAAGGACCTATATGACAAGAACTTTAAGTCCCTGAAAAAAGAAATTGAAGAAGATGTCAGAAAATGGAAAGATCTCCCATGCTCATGGATAGGCAGGATTGACATAGTAAAAATGGCGATCTTACCAAAAGCAATCTACAGATTCAACGAAATTCCCATCAAATTACCAACACAATTCTTCACAGATCTGGAAAGAATAATACTCAACTTCATATGGAAAAACAAAAAACCCAGGATAGCCAAAAGAATCCTGTATAATAAAACAACCTGTGGAGGCATCACAATCCCCGACCTCAAGCTCTACTATAGAGCTACTGTAATAAAAAAAAAATAAAAAAAGATATGAGGTAGATATGAATCTACTCTGAGAAAAAGGATAAAGAATAATAAGATAAATGGGTAGATCACTGAATCTACTGTAAAAAGAAAAAGGGAAAGATATAAAAATGACAACAGGTGGACTACTGAATCTATTATGACAAGAAAAAGGAGAATATGGATATGATAAGAAGGAAGGTCAATGATTGAATATACTTTTAAAAAGAAACTACTTGTTTTAAATAGGATAAGTAATGAAAATTTTTTGTCTGAGTTTATCAAATGTTACTGGACTGGACATTGTTAATATATAAAATGGAATTATTTTCTCTGAATTTGTCAAATACGAATGGACAAGACTTTTTAAAGTATTTATTGCTTGAATACATGGTATATAGTTATTGTACTTTTTTATATATTTTTCCTTCCTACTTATCTAGAATTTCAGTCAAGTGCCACCTACCCAATTTCCAAGACTATATATTAGGAGGACTCATTTATACTTGCTCATATTTTTGAAATTCTGATACTACCTACTGGTATCTTGACATGTTCATTTAAATGATGTTCCATCTATTTATTTATCTATCTATCTATCTGATATATATATATATATATATATATATATATATATATATATATATATACTAATACACAACACACACACACACACACACACACACACACACACACACACACACACGACTAAACCTCTGAACTGGAAAGCCATCCCCAGTGAAATGTTTTCCATTGTAGGAGTTGCCATGTTCATGATGTCTCTTTATAGCAATAGAACCCTAACTAAGACAGAAGTTGGTACTAGGGACAGGGACTGGGTTATTGCTGTGATAGATCTGAGTATGTTTTTGTTTGAAGGAATGTCGACTTTGGGACTGTAGATTAGAAGAGCAGCAAACATGTTAAGTGGGGCTTAATGGACCATCCAATAGGAACATGGAAGACAGTAGTGCTCAGAGGTATTTGAACTGTTCTTGCCAAGCTCAAGAAGATTCAGAGGAGAATTTCAGTATGTGGCATAGAGACCAGGCTTTTGATGTTGTGGTGAATAATGTGGCTGCTTTTTATCCTTCTGCACTAAGTCTGCTTGAGGCTAAAATGAAGATTTTTTGATTAATTTCTTGGCAGAGAAAATATTAAAACAACCTACTAGTCTCTATTGTGCGGTTATTAGTGTTCAATCTTATGAAAATCTATAATGAAAAGGAAGAAAATGAGCAAGGAAAAATATAAAATGTACAGTTCATGGAGAAAAAGGGCACCAGGGAGTTAAACAGAGCTAAGCCCTGTGTTTCAAAAGCTAGACAATTAAAGGAAGACTGATGTTAAATATAATAAAGAAAGTGGTGACTTCAGGCCAAGACCCCACAGAGCTGAGAGTCCATTTTGTGAAAAGAAATTAAAGGACAGCTTAGGTCTAAGCATAATGGTACATGCTTTTAATCCCAACACTCAGGAGACAGAGGCATGCAGATCTCTAAATTTGAGACCAACCTGATCCATATAGCAACTTCCAGGACAGCCAAATTTAGATAGTGAAGGAATCTATTGAAAACAAAAAGTTGGTGAACATGTAACTGAATGAGGAGGCCATGTTCCATCCTCAGCAAGGAGCAGAACTGAGCAGCTTTGGCCAGAATCAAGGATAGAAGAAACGTGTTATATATTCCCCCTCAGGGACTAAGGAAAGCTGCTGAGGCTAGGCATGGGTCAGGGATGTCCCTTTTTGGAGGCCTTAGAGACACCATAGTGTGAATCTGTGAAGGTAAAGCCTGGATTGCCTTGGAGGCCCCAAAATGTTGAAGGCGCCTGAACCATGGGATATCTGATGAAGAATGCTGCTAACAGAGAGGTGAACCAGCCCAAGACAAAGAAGTGTGTTGCACTCAACAAAAATGAATGAAGTTGTAAATCTGAAGAGGATTTTGACATCAGACATGGATGCAGGGTTTGGAGTTTTGTCAACTGCTTTTCATTACATCTTTGTTCCAGTATTTCCTCACTATTCTCCCTTCCCTACCTTTTGTAATGGTAATAATGTACACCCTGTGCCATTATATGTTGGAAGCATGTGATCTGCTTTTTCACTTTCATTTCATAGGGGATTACTGTAAAGAGATTCCATGACTATCAGAAGACACTTCAAACTTTGGGTTTTAAACAGGGTTGAAACTGTTATAGACAATGGGGACTTTGGAAGTTATACTAGGTGCATTTTTTTGTTATGTTATGGCTTCAAGCATATTGGAGCAAGGGAATAGAATGTGATGGTTTGAATAGGAGTGGCCCCGATAGGCTCACGTGTTTGAATGCTTGGCCCATAGGGAGTGACACTATTAGGAGGTGGGGCCTTATTGGGGGAAGTGTGTCACTGTGGGGGTGGGCTTTGAGGCCTCATATACTTAAGCGACACCCAATGTGGCTTACAGTTGCTTCTGCTACCTGATGATCAAGTTGCAGACTGCTCAGCACCTTCTCCTTCACCATGTCTACCTGCATGCTGCAAAAAGAAAATGAACCAAACTTCTGAAACTCCAAAGCAGCCCCAATTAAATGTTTCCCTTGGTATGAGTTGCCATGGTCACTGTGTCTCTTCACAGCAATAGAAACCCTATGACATATATAGTATACATACATACATATGTATGAATATGTGTGTATACAAATATTCAATATATAATATGATATATTGCTAAATATATGCTAATATTATATATTATATATAATGTAAATTTATATATAATACAACAATGCTAATATATACATTTTAGGTACAGATATCACTATCCATATAGATGTATTGCAAAAACAGCCAGATATGTGGGAGTTATCAGTCTTTGAGCATCAATTCATTCAGGACAATCCAGTATTCCTATACAGATGTGTGAGTATAGCTTAGAGGTACTAAATATCTGCCAAACATGCAGATCTATTCAACTATCTCAAAGTTGTATTAAGACCAGGACTTATCCCAGGTGTATGAACTAGCTTTGTGGAGCCCATTCCCTGTGGTGGGATACCTTGCTCAGCCTTGATACAATGGAGATGGGCTAGGCTCTTCTTCAACTTGGTATTCCAGACTTTGTTGACTGCCATAGGAGGCCTTACCCGCTCTGAGGAGTGGATGGGGGTAGAGCAGGAGGGAGGTGAGGAGGTGGGAGAAGGGGAGGGAAGGGGAACTGGGGTTGGAATGTTAAATGGAAAAAAATAATAAATAAATATATTTTTTAAAAAAGAATAATTAATTGGTTTGCTTTAGGCAACTATAATTCACAGTAGTTTGTTAAGTCGTAATTGTTCCTGTATTTCCTTATTTTAATAAAACAACTATTCTTCCCATCATTTTCCATACTTTCTTCCTAAGTTTGTGTGCAATCCTTTCAACATTTACATATTAATCTTATATTTATAGTTTATTCCCACCCACAAAATAGAATGGATAGTTCCAGTAGACTAGGGGTTGTTTATTTATTTTAATTATTCCTGCTCTGTCTTAAAATCCTACAAAACACAGAATGGACATTTAGTGAGGGTTTCATCAATAATCACCTCTTATCAAGTATATTATTTTCACATATGGGGTATTTAGGATCCTCTTTTTCTATTTTCTTTAATAAACACACAGTATGAGTGGCCTGCACTGCTGTCTGAGGTTACAATGATGTCCAGCTCCATACTTCCACCAAGAGCAATGGCAGTGTCTATGGTACTACTGCAGCCAGGGCCTGTGTTGATGTCCATTTTCTGTGCTTCCAACAAGAGCCATGTTGATGCCCATGAGGTATATTGCTGCAGAGGGTCTTGGGGATGTGTGTGTCCTGTGCTGCTACCTGAAGTCACATTGTTGTTCATGGCCTGTGCTGTCACTAACGACTAGCAGAGGATTGTGTTGACGTCCATTGTCTGTACAGCCACTAGAGACCATGGCACATTCTTATGCCTGAGACCATGTGGATGTCTGTGGTCAGCGCTATCTCCAGAATCCATATATAAGTCCATGATTCATTCTCCTGCTGGCTATAGAAGGCAAGCAATCTACTTTGCTATGTATTGATTACAGTAGACTCACAGCTGACAATCTGATACCATGCACATAGTGGATTATTTGTTTGTCATAAGTTTTCATGTAGTTATGATTTCATAATATCTAAAATGAAATAAATATTGGTGTTTTAGAAAGATAAGAATGATTGCTTGTACCCTGTATCCTCTTCAAGCAAGCAAACATGTGGTTTGTTGATAGCTATAAACATAGTTACTTGATACATCATTGGTCTTGACATCAATCAGTTGTATGTTGCAGGTTGTTCCCTTAAACATCACATTAAATTTGGTATTAAGAGCTGTCCACTTGGAATTTTATCAAAAATACATTGGCTTTAACACACATTTAGAATCACTATATACTATATTTTATTAAAGAGAATCTTAACTTACAATTTTCTTTGAGAAGGAAATATATGAAAAATTCTACAGATAAGTTGTGTTTCTTGTATTGATATTCATAGGCTATAATTGTAATATTTAAGAGGGCATTTTCAAAAATGCCCTTAAGGTTTTTTCCTAAAAGTTAAAATCATAATCATTCTGCTTAACAACCTTAGATGAGTTGTAAAGTATTGGGAACATCTCTGAGTTCATGATAATAAAACAGTATAATTTTTCAAGACATAGTAATTACGCTGGCTCTCACCCCATTACTGATATAATGTGAAGCTAATAAGCCAAGTAATTAGTATGCTCTAGGTCAGACTATTCACCTCAGTAACTGAAGGGCAAATGAAGACAGAGATGTGTAATATTAAACATACAAGCAAAGGAGCAGTAATACATTATATTGAAAATCTGAAAAACATCTTAAGAATTACGGACTTTTGTTTGCTCACTGAAAAAAATATGAGACTCATTTTTAAGCTTAGAGATAGTTAAGACACCTTCAACTAAGCTGCTAATAGATACAACTGTCATACAACACGTTATTAAAAGTAACAAACACATATATAGTGTCTTCTAGGTCAGCTTTGTAGTCTCTTAATGTAAGTACATATTTTTCTGTTCTGAAAAGGAGTGATAAGTTTGCATCAAAGAACTGATGTCCTGTGAATCACAAAGGGTTTAATAAATTATGATAGTATAGTGTTAAAATATTAAATTCAATGTACCCAGGTGTAGAGAAGAATTTCCTCACTGGCCCATGATTGTGGCAAGCCTCAAACTGAATGTCAATGCAGAAAAGCACTTCACAAAGCTCAGACAGATGCTTGAGAAAGACAACGTTCTCCACTCAGTAAAGTTCCTAATAATTCAGGCTAGTCGAACTACCACCTGCAACAGAAAAGGCTTTCTCTTTTGAGTTTATGGGAGAGTTCTTGGGAAGGACATTCCCTCTTCTTATGAATAGATATGCCCTTGCTATTAACATCAGTTCTGAGAAAAGGAGGTGGATGGCTGCTGAGTGCTTGTGGACAATGTGTAGAAGAGAGTTCGCGGAACCAAGAGGAACAGGAGTCATGCTCTGTTGCAGTGAACTATAATAAAGACTCTTGCTTGGATGACTCTTCTGAGTTGACCAAAGCTGGATGATATGCCAAACATTTACAACCTGATGCTGCTAAATGGCCACTGCATTTTGAGCTCACCTGTGGAACAATACTTTTATTTAACACTGGATCACAAAGTACACTGACAAACAAGTATTATTTCTTAGAGGAAAAATGTTGCTTTCAGGTCAGTTCTTCATTCATGAGTCTGGTCTCTGTAGCATAATGCAATATCTATTTTACTAGTGCTGTTGATTCTTGGCAAAAGATCAATTAAAAAAACTTACAGAGTATGAAAAATAAATGCCAATGTTAACACCAGCAGTTTTCACATTCCATAGACAACACAAATGATGAGTCTTAATGTGTAAGAAGTGACCTGAGAGAAGGTGAAATCGGGGATTTGATCATGCTAACTTGAAGAAATGGAGTATACACAGCTGTACAAGCTTCTGTGTGCATGCTAATGGGTGAGAGGTCATGAAACAATTTAGCAAATACAATAAAGGGAATGACTCAAGTATCTATTTAGAAAGCTGCTTTCTCCAAATCTAGTCCACAGTCATGGAATTTAGTCAAGAAGATTATACCTTTGCTCAGTTAAATGAGAAGAATGATCTTTTAAAATTCATCTTCCTTTGTGCCAAGTCTAGAAATGTTTAAGAAAGAAGTTTGACCCAGAACTGCCATCTGGACCAGAGGTGAGTGCCTGGGGTTGTAGTCAGAGAGGCAACCACCCCTGGGTCGCACCCCTGGGTCCCAACCCTGGGCACCATCCTGGGAGGACTTGCCCAACTTGGCCACAGTTTCTGGCCAATTGGTGGGCCCTGTGGGAAGGCTCCCCTTTTCCAAGACTGCAGGTAGACCCTGCAGTATCCATACCCTGCCCCACACCCATTTGCCGGAGACCCCAGCCACTTCCTGAGACTAAGAGACCAGCCTCAGCTCCCATACGCCCTAGAACTCCCATCTGGACCAGAGAGACCCTCTAGTGGACACTACAACCTCAATGCCTTGCCCCACACCCATTTGATGGAGACCCCAGCCACTTCCAGAGACTTAGAGACCAGTGTCCAGCATTCCATCCTTCCCCGGAATGCCCATCTGGACCAGAGCCTCTATCCTGTCCCGGAACTCCCATCTGGATAAGAGGAACTCCCATCTGGACAAGATAAGGAGACCCCAGGGACTTCCTGAGACTCAGAGTCCAGCCCACCAGCCCCTATCTGGCCAGCACTCTCATCTGGACCAGAGCTCCCATCCGGCCCAGAGCTTCCATCTGGACCGGAGAGAGGCTCCCTAAATCTGTCAACTCTCTCTGGACCAAGTACACTGATAAGACCAAGAACGAACACAAGAGGAGATGGGCAGATGCCAAGGCAGAAGTACATACAACAAAATAAAGAGCAATACAGCATCACCAGAACCTAGCCCTTCTCCAACAGCTAGACCTGAACATCACAGAATGGAAGAAGAAGAAGAAGAAAACAACCTTATAAGTAACATCATGAAGAGGCTAGAGCCTTATATAGAAGAAATCAAAAATAAAGGGGAGGAACAGACAAACAAAAAAAATGGGAAGAACTCTATAAAAAAAACTAGAGGAAAGGACAATTAAAGCAGAAGAAAACAATAAGTCCCTGAAAGGAAATCATGAAAAAGCAAGGGAGACAGTCCAAGTCCTGAAGAGGGAAATAGAAAAAAAAAAATGAAGATGCAAGTATAACCAACACAATGCAAGACATGGAAGAGAGGATCCCTGGTGTTGAAGACACGGTAGAAGAAGTAGATTCATCAGTCAAAGAAAACACTAAAACCAACGAAGTCATGACCCAAAATGTCCAAGAAATTTGGGACACCATGAAAAGACCAAACCTATGAATAATAGGGATAGAGGAAGGAGAAGAATACCAACTCAAAGGCACAGAAAATATATTTAACAAGATTATAGAAGAAAACTTTCCCAACTTAAAGAACGAAATGCTTATGAAGATATAAGAAGCCTATAGAACACCAAACAGACTAGACCCCCCAAAAAGTCCCCTCACCACATAATAATTAAACAACTAAACATACAGAATAAAGAAAGAATATTAAGGGCAGCAAAGGAAAAAGGCCAAGTGACTTATAAAGGCAAACTCATCAGAATAACACCCGATTTCTCAATAGAGACTTTGAATGCCAGAAGGACCTGCTACAGATAGAATGCAGACACTAAGAGACCATGGATGCCAGGCTAGACTAATATACCCAGCAAAACTTTCAATAATCATAGATGGAGTGAACAAGGCCTTCCAAGACAAAACCAGATTTAAACAATACTTATCCACAAACCCAGCCCTACAGAAAGCACTAGAAGGAAAATTCCAACCTAAGGAAGGCAGATACACCCATGAAAACAGGCAATAGATAACACCACAACAGTAAATACCAAAGAAGAGAAGTACACACACACACTTCCACCGAAAAATAAAAACAATAATAGGAAGGAACAATCACTGGTCATTAATATCCCTTAATATCAATGGACTTAATTCACCTATAAAAAGACAAAGACTAATAGAATGGATACTAAAACAGGACCCATATTTCTGCTGCATACAAGAAACACACCTCAAATTCAAAGACAGACACATCCTAAGAATAAAAGGCTGGGAAAAGACTTTCCAATCAAATGGTCTTAAGAAGCAAGCTGGTGTAGCCATCTTAATATCCAGAAAAATAGACTTCAAACTAAAATCAATCAAAAGAGATGATGAAGGACATTACATATTCATCGCAGGAAAGATATACCAAGATGAAGTCTCAATTCTGAACATTTATGCCCCAAACACAAAGGCACCCACATATGTAAAAGAAACATTACTAAAGCTTAAATCACATATAAAACCCCACACATTAATAGTGGGAGACTTTAACACCCCAATTTCACTTCTGGACAGATCGGCCAAATTGAAACTTAACAAAGACATAATGGTCTTAACTGATGTTATGGCTCAAATGGACTTAATCAACATCTACAGAACATTGCACCCGAACAAAAAAGAATATACCTTCTTCTCAGCACCCCATGGAACCTTCTCTAAAATCGACCACATACGTGGCCACAAAGCAAATCTCAACAGATACAAAACAATTGGAATAACCTCCTGTGTTCTTTCAGACCACCATGGTTTAAAGTTAGATTTCAACAACAGAAAAAAAACCACAGAAGTCCTACAATCTCATGGAAACTGAATAGTGCTCAACTGAATAACTAATGGGTTAAGGAAGAAAGAAAGAAAGAAATTAAAGACTTCCTAGAGATCAATGAAAATGAATACATCACATACCTAAACTTATGGGACACTATGAAAGCAGTGCTAAGAGGGAAATTCATAGCACTAAATGCCCACATAAAGAAGCTAGAGAAATCTCATGCTAGTGACTTGACAGCACACCTGGAAGCCCTTGAATAGGAAGAAGAAAGTCTCCCAGGAGGAACAGATGCCAGGAAATTATCAAATTGAGAGCTGAAATCAATAATATAGAAATAAAGAGAACAATACAAAGGATTAATGAAACAAATAATTGATTCTTTGAGAAAATCAACAAGATAAACAAGCCCTTATCCAAACTAACCAAAAGACAGGGAGAGAGCATCCAAATTAACAAAATCAGAAATGAAAAGGGTAACATAACAACAGACAATGAGGAAATCCAGAGAATCATCAGGTCATACTTCAAAAACCTCTACTCCAAAAAACTGGAAAATCTAAAAGAAATGGATAATTTTCTGGATTGGTACTACATACCTAAGTTAAATCAAGACCAGATAAACGATTTAAATAGTCTAATAACCCCTAAGGAAATAGAATCAGTCATTAAAAGTCTCCCAACCAAAAAAAGCCCTGGACCAGATGGTTTCACTGAAGAATTCTACCAGATCTTCAAAGAAGACTTAATACCAATACTCTTTAAATTGTTCCACACAATAGAACCAGAGGGTATATTACCAAACTCCTTCTATGAGGCTACAATTATCCTGATTCCTAAACCAAACAAAGATGCAAAAAAGAAAGAGAACTACAGACCGATCTCCCTCATGAACATTGATGCAAAAATACTCAATAAAATACTGGCAATCAGACTCCAAGAATACATCAAAACAATTATCCACCATGATCAAGTAGGCTTCATCCCAGGGATGCAAGTGTGGTTCAACATACAAAAGTCCGTCTATGTAATACACCATATAAGCAAACTCAAGGAAAAAAAAACACATGATCATCTCACTAGATGCAGAGAAGGCATTTGACAAAATCCAACACCCCTTCATGATAAAGGTCTTGGAGCGATCAGGATACAGGGAACATACCTAAACATAATAAAGGCAATCTACAACAAGCCAACAGCCAACATCAAATTAAATGGAGAGTAACTCAAAGCAATACCACTAAAATCAGGAACAAGGCAAGGTTGTCCCCTTTCCCCATACTTATTCAATATACTACTTGAAGTTCTAGCCAGAGCTATAAGAGAACATAAGGAGATTAAGGGGATACAAATTGGAAAGGAAGTAGTCAAGCTTTCCCTATTTGCAGATGACATGATATTATACATGAGTGACCCCCAAAATTCAACCAAGGAGATGATACAGCTAATAAAAACCTTCAAAAAGATAGCAGGATACACGATCAACTCAAAAAAATCAGTAGCCTTCCTATATACAATAGACAAACAGGCTGAGAAGGAAATCAGAGATACATCACCCTTTACAATAGCCACAAATGATATAACATAACTTGGGGGTAACTCTAACTAAGCATGTGAAGGTCCTATATAACAAGAACTTTAAATCCCTGAAAAAAGAAATTGAAGAATATGTCTGAAAATGGAAAGACCGCCCATGCTCAAGGATAGGCAGGATTAACACAGTAAAAATATCGATCTTACCAAAAACAATCTACAGATTCAATGCAATCCCCATCAAATTACCAACACAATTCTTCACAGATCTGGAAAGAATAATACTCAACTTCATATGGAAAAACAAAAAACCCAGGATAGCCAAAAGAATCCTGTACAATAAAACAACCTCTGGAGGCATCACAATCACCGACCTCAAGCTCTACTATAGAGCTACTGTAATAAAAACAGCTTGGTACTGGCATAAAAACCGACATGTGGACCAAGGGAATCAAATTGAAGACTCTGAAAATAACCCGCACACCTATGAACATATAATTTTTGACAAAGAAGCCAAAAATGGACAATGGAAAAAAGAAAGCATCTTCAAGAAATGGTGCTGGCATAACT
Source organism: Onychomys torridus (assembly GCF_903995425.1). Classification (NCBI taxonomy): domain Eukaryota; kingdom Metazoa; phylum Chordata; class Mammalia; order Rodentia; family Cricetidae; genus Onychomys; species Onychomys torridus. Next base: position 37,761,249 of record NC_050465.1, read on the forward strand.
GGATGTCAATGTGTAGAAGGCTGCAAATAGATCCATATCTGTTACCGTGCACTAAACTTAAGTCCAAGTGGATCAAAGACCTTAACATAAATCCAGTTACTATGAACCTGATAGAAGAGAAAGTAGGAAGCAGTCTTGAATGCATTGCTACTGGATATCACTTTCTAAATATAACACCAGTAGCACAGACACTGAGAGAAACAATCAATCAATGGGACCTGTTGAAACTGAGAAGCTTTTGTATAGCAAAGGACATGGTCAACAAAACAAAGCAACAGCCTACAGAATGGGAAAAGGTCTTCACCAACTCCACATCTGACAGAGGGCTGATATCCAGAATATATAAAGAACTCAAGAAATTAGACATCAAAATGCCCAACAGTCCAATTAAGAAATGGGCTATAAACCTAAACAAAATTCTCCACAGACGAAGTTCAAATGGCTGAAAGACATTTAAGGAATTGCTCAACATCCCTAATTATCCGGGAAATGCAAATCAAAACGACTCTGAGATACCACCTTACACCTGTCAGAATGGCTAAGATCAAAAGCACAGAAGACAGCTTAAGCTGGAGAGGATGTGGAGCAAGGGGAACTTTCCTCCACTGCTGGTGGGAATGCAAGCTTGTACAGCCACTTTAGAAATCAATATGGCACTTCCTTAGAAAATTGGGAATCCATCTCCCCCAAGACCCAGCTATAGCACTCTTGGGCATAAACCCAAGGAATGCTCAATCATACCACAAGGGCATTTGCTCAGCTATATTTGTATCGGCTTTGTTTTTAATAGCCATAACCTGGAAACAATCTAGATGCCCTTCAACTGAAGAATGGATAAAGAAAATATGGTACATATACACAATGGAGTACTACTCAGCAGAAAAAAACAAAGACATCATGAGGTTTGCAGGCAAATGGATGGATTTAGAAAAAATCATCCTGAGTGAGGTAACCCAGACTCAGAAGGACAAACACGGTATGTACTCACTCATAGGAGGATACTAGATGTAAAAAAAACGATGACTAGACTGCTACACAACTCCATGGAGGCTACCTAGGAAATGGGACCCTAGGAAAGACCCAAGGATCACCCAATGACAGAGAAATGGATGAGATTTACATGAACAACTTGGACGACAGTGGGAGTAATGAAGGGCAAGATTTGGGGAAAGAAAGCTTAGGGGAGCAGGAGATCGCAGCTGGATCAAGAACACAAAGGAAGAACAACTTATAACAGACCATGATAAATGAAGACCACATGAGACCAGGAATAGGCAGAGTGCTGGAGAGGTCCCCAAAAATCCACAATGATACATCCTCTGTAGACTGCTGGCAATGGTCGAGAGAAAGCCTGATCTGACCTAGTCTGGTGATCAGATGGGTAAACACCCTAACTGTCGTGCTGGAACTCTCATCTAATAACTGATGCAAGTGGATGCAGAGATCCTCAGCCAGGCCCCAGGTGGAGCTCCATGTGTCCAACTGTTGAGAAAGAGGTGGGTCTGCAAGAGCGTGAATTGTTGAATCCAAGATTGCAAAAAGCACAGGGACAAATAGCCAAATGAATGGAAGCACATGAATTATGAACCAAAGGCTGTGGAGCTCCCAGCAGGATCAGGCCCTCTGGATAAGTGAGACAATTGAATAGCTTGATCTGCTTGGGAGGCACCCAGTCTGTGGGACCAGGATCTGTCCTTAGTGCATGAGCTGGCTGTTTGAAACCTTGGGCTTATACAGGGACACTTTGCTCAGTCTGGAAGGAGGTGACAGTACCTACCTGTACTGAATCTACCAGGTTTAAATTAATCCCCAGGGGTGCCTTGATCCTGAGGGACATGGGAATGGAGGGGAGGGGCTGGGGGGAAGGTGGGAGGAGGGAGGACAGGGGAACCCATGGCTGATGTATAAAATTTAAAACACATAATAATAAAAGAAAGAAAGAAGTTTGAGACTCAAAAGTGGTAGCTCATGGCTATAATACCATTATAAAGGTAGAAGATACAGGGGGATTGTTATGAGTTAGTGTCAATGTAGGCCATATAGCAAATTCTAGGTGAGGGCTGTCTTTAAAAATCTTGGCTTTAAAATGAAGTAAGAAGAAAAAATATGGAAGAAATGAAAGGAGGAAGAAAAGGAAGGAGAAAATGGAATGGAACGAAATAATCAATGACTAGACAGATGAAATGGTTAAGAAAATGTCATAATTTTCATCAAATCAAACCACAGAGAGGATACAAAACTTAAAAGCCCATAAAAAATATGAGATACGCACAACTCAAATGTATTGGGGAGTTAAGATTTAGGACCCTTAGAAAGTCTTTGACAACTAAAGCCAATAAATTTCTTCATCTTTTTCTGCCTAGAGTTAAAAATTCTGAGGTAGGCTATGTTCTCTTTTTTTCTGCCCTGAAGTAATCTACACCCTTTACCCTCAATGGATTCAACCTAGTGCTAGCCTCTTGTATTGCCCTCTCTTGGTTTTCATTCACATCTTTTCCTCAACCCTGTGACCTGTTATTATAATCCCATGCCTCTGTCTGAGACTGTGTTTTGAAGAAAACGTAAGTTACTGCAGAAAAAAAGCACATTTTATTAATTAAAAACCAGTTTAATTCTACCTTTTCAGAAATAACACTGCAGTCATAATATAACATAAATGTTTGACATGGGATATTTTATCTCACATACTTAATTGTTCTTAAGTAATTTTATTGAAGTTATTAGGATATTCCCTCTCAGGTATTTGCATTGAAAAGATGTTTTGTTCTTCCCAGAGTCTGATAAAAGATGTCTGGTTGTCTCAATGTTTTCCTCTGTTATTACAGATAGTGTAAGCTTTATATTTTGGTCTTAGAAACTTTCTCAATCTAAACTTACATCAGAAAATTATAAAAGTAATGTACTGTAGCCTTGGGTTAGACTTATATTTAAATATATACAGAGACTACTCTACGTTCTCATTTTGAGAGACTACAGCTGTAGGACTATCAAAGTCACTCTGAAATATTCGTGTTATAACTTATATAATATCAGACTTTCCAATAACACACTTTCCCCTGCACTTTATGGTTTTTGCTGATATTTTTTTTTCTCTCTGTGAAATGAATACACCTTAGACATTTATATAAATCATCAGTAGAGAAATGTTTGTACCTGTCAAGCTGAACAAATGTTTTACACCCCATTCATCGCCATGAATCTACCAGATGACTGCTTATTTATTCATTGTGTTTGCATGCTTGATTTATTAAGGAAGTGAACTACATGATTGGATGCTGTAAGTACAAATTTTATAGTGAACAAGTTCAAAGCTTTGGCAGAGTTGAGGAAACATTCCCTTATACTTAGATAATGAAGGACTCACTCTACATTATTTTTAATGTAAAAACAACCTAAAATAAGCAGGATGGTCACAAGAAAAAGCCTTACCACCCATTTAAAGACTTGGTGGTCTTGTGTCTATTCAAACTTTTTAATGTTCATTATTACATTCAGATTCACAGGAAACCATGTGTAATGATTTTCTTTTTCTAGAGAATATTTCTTTTTCATAGATAAAATGAATTTTGTCAGTACTACATGACAGACTTCTGCTTTTTATAAATATTCAACATTTCTACTTTTTTTTTTTTACTGTGAACAATGTCTCTATTCATATTTTAGTCAAAGAAGTTTTATTAAGTCTAGAGCCTCATGCGTGCACTCTGCCTCTGGGATACATCCCCAGCCCCTACCTCTGCCCCCAAAGAGGCATTTCAAAAGAATGAGACCATGTGAATCGACTAATTCAAATCACTGTCCCCGTCACAGGGTTGCATTTTCGTGAAGGCAATGTTTAGGACCCTGAACGAATCTGAGTGCTCCTGAATATCTTCAGCCACCATTCAAACATCATGTCTCAGGGTTTCTTAAAAAAAAATGTTGGAGATATATATTCTGTCTTGATATTTTAAGCTCTATCTCTTCACACAGCCATTTTAATCATTTTAATCTTTATTATTCTATTATATCAATCGCCATTGTAGCAGTATGCTCCTGGCAATTTCCAATTACTCTCCAAATTTTTATTTTTATTTTTTGCAGATATTTTTAATGCATTGCTGGTATATTTGCTTTCACAAATATTCATAAATCTTGCAAGCCAGAAAGTTTTCCATCTATTTTTCATAATTTTGATGTGATAATTTCAGACTCCATTTACAGTGTGGACTAAGCTATATTTTTTTTTCATGGCAGAGCTCTTCCTAGTGTCCCATCACATGTGAAATTATTTTTCTCATTTTCTTTCATACAATCATTTTCCAGAAGGATGCTGATGTGCCCACTCTAAATGGATAACTTCTGTTCTTCTTTCGTGTAACTTGTATGTACCATGTTTTATTACCTGTCCAAGGAAATTTTCACTAAATTTTGGAACCATAAATTATAACTGTTTAAAAAAGTGTGAATGTAGCTGGGCGGTGGTGGCACACTCCTTTAATCCCAGCACTTGGGAGGCAGAGGCAGAAGATCTTTGTGATTTTGAGGCCAGCCTGGGCTACTGAGTGAGATCCAGGAAAGGCCCAAAGCAACACAGAGAAACCCTGTGTCAAAAAACAAACAAACAAAAAAGTGTGAATGTTTGCAAATTACTATATATTGAAATCTGATGTATCTTACTGAAACTTTTCAAGGGATGACAAGGAACAGAAAGCATTTAGTTATTTATAATTAAGAATGGATTTTCAGACTAAAATGAGACAAATGGTTTTGTATGTTTATCTTTAAGACCATGTGATCTTGAAGAGATGAGCATTGGTTTGGTTTGGTTCATTTACTAATTAAACATTTATTTTTTGGAAACCTCCCCAAAATAGACAAAAATAAAATATAGAATGTTCTTCTACTTATGAGCCTAGATTATTGGTTGACTATCACTTTACATAGTGGCTGAATTCTTATATACTGTTTTTATAATACTTTACACTACGTTTATATAAAATATAAAATATGTCCATACATTTGGGGTTTTTATGTGACTATTTGCATAGAATGAGTTGTGGATTCATTTTGTATAACTTGTTTCAATGAGCATATTTTAACATCTTTTTATTTACTTTCCTGGCTGTTAAATATTTCCTTCATTTTACAATTACACTGATCCAGGTAGTTTCTTATTAAGTTCTTGGATTTAAGATGAGGCATTGCTTTTTTGCATAAATTTCTGTCACAAATCATTGGAAATTTTCTATAGACTCTCTTAGTGAATATTGGATTCATCCCAGGCAGAAGAGCATAGTGTCATCTTGCTGTTAAGAGGGAGCACTGAAACAGATGGAGACCACTACAAAAAAGTGACAACCAATCAAAATATGCAGAGCTGTGGAGCCCAGTCCCTATGGATTCATCTACTCCTACACGGAAGACTCAGAAAGCACTGTGGAAGAGATGGTGGAAAGGTGGATTGTAAGGGACTAAGTGTCATGGATTTTGCTATATTCAAAAAGTCTCACCAAATATCTATATTGTCTGAATGGGAGATGAACAAGGATGACATTGATCAACATGTCAAAGTGAATGGGCAAAACCCACAAGGATCAAGGAGTTTGCTAGGAGACTGTGACTCCTGGTAACATCAAACACTATACTCATAGTCTTAGTAACATGACTGCCCAAATGTGAGCTGAACAAGAAGGACACCAAGGGACATGTCAAAGAAAACAGGGAAAGTCCGAAGAGGCCTCAATCTTACACAAAGAACTATAGCAAACCAAGGAATGCTCAGAGTGGAAGAGGTGGCTTTCCATGGGGAAAAAGCGTACCAATGCATTGCCCAACACCAAACAGCTATGAAAACATACATAAAAGTAACATCATGTGGATTAAACAAGTTATATTTAAGAATGTGTATGTATATGCATATACACATACACACACACATAAACATATACTTATGTATACAAAGCACACAATAGTAATTAAACAGAGGCCGTGAGTTTGAAGAAGAGTGGGAAGAGAAATATTGGAAGGTTTGGAGGGAAGAAAGGGAAGAGAGAAATGTTGTAATTAAATTATAATTGAAAAAATATAAACAAATGTTTTCATTAGAAAAACATAAATATGAGATCATGTACAAAATCTTTTGAGCATACTAGTAGCACAGTTTATTTTAACAATAAATCCATAATAAAATATATATAAATACTCATAATCTCTGTAGTTCCAAACATGTATTTAAGCTAAAATGAGGCAAATAAAGTAAAATACTCAAGTGATCCACACAAAGGGCACAATTTGTCTTATTAGTAGTAAAAAAGACAGAACAAACTATTCTGTATATAGAAACACTCTTAATTGTTCCTATTATAATATTATGATATATATTTTATATACTCTTAATATATTATTTATAATTTTATACAATAATATCACTTATATAATATTTTACACTATATATTTTATAAGCATATAAAATATATTTATGTATATCAGTGGTTCTAACTAAGTTCTGGAATGTGAAATGAAGATGTTCATTAAAAATTACTTCAACTTAGATTCTAGGGAATACTAAAACAATATTTAAAATTTGACATTAGTTTATACTTAAATATTTCTCAAATAATGTATCAACTTAAGTTGCAAAAGTACTTTTCATAATTATGTTATAAAATCTAGAGAAAATGCTATCTATATTCAGGAAAGTAAGGTCAAGATTATACAATCAGTTATCTGCTGTATGAGCATATTAAAATAACTTTAAAAATTCAATCATTCATAAGAGGTGTCAAATAATACCAATGGCTTTTTGGAAAATTCAACCCTTTTTCTCATGTTTTATGTCTTAAATACTACCAGTAATTTAAATCTTCATTTCTGAGGTGAAATAGTATCTTTATTTCCTATTTTTTTAAATCTCTCAATTCTTTATTGACATGCTAACATGAAAAATAAAGATTGAATTATACCTCCAGTTATCTATATTCTTGCCTCCTCATTGTGCACATACCAAATTTTTGTTCTATTTTATTGATAGAATAATAAATTATGACTCTTACTGAAGACATGTGACCAATACAGATCACTTTTTCATTGATTACATTAATTTCCTTCCTTGTTTTTCTTTGCTTTATTTGCTGTGTGCTATTGAAGAACATAACTTAAATTTGAACAAATTTACCCCCTACTTTAAAGCCCACTGATAAAACTACCTATCTCTCATTTTAGTTTTTTTTTAAATAATCTGATGACTTGATATAATTAAGTGTCTCCCTAAAAATGATATATCAATATAATATAATATAATATTTAAATGTTATAAATTAGTAAGCATTTTACTTGTATTTAACACTTTGTTTCAGTGTCAAACTACAAGTTTGAAATTCCCATAAGAGCTTTGAGGAGAAGGCAAAGTTAGCTTGTAGACTTCCAAGCAACATAAGATGTATAAGGTTCTGGTTCCTGATGCTTGGACAAAAGCCTTTTGTTTGTTATATCTTTAAGTTTAAAGTTATGTTGTATTTTTACTTTCTCTGCAAATATCTATGAATTAATCAGTTTCTGTGCTAATGGTCTTCTATCCAAAAATCCTTTCCTGTGCCAGTGAGATCAAGGAAGGCTATTGCCCACTTTCTCTTCTATCAGTTAGTGTACTGTTTTATGTTGAAGTCTTTGATCAATTTGGAGTCATGTTTTCTGCAAGTTGATAGATAAGTACGAATCTGTTTCTTTTATGTTCTGAAGTCTATTTTGAGCATCACAGTTAGTTGAAGATGCTGTATTTTTTGTATTTTTTCTGGGCTCTTTATCAAGATTAGGTGTCAATGGGTGTGTGGATTTATGTTTTGGTGTTCAATTCAACTCCATTTATCAATGTATTTTGTTATTTATTTATCTATCCATTTATTTATTTTGCATGTGTATGTGAAAAAAAAAAACACTCTGTTTCTGCTACGATAGCTCTGTAATAAAACTTGATGATATCTCCAGCAGTTCTTTTATTTTTTAGTATTGTTTTAGCAATCCTGGGTTTTTCCATCTTTCCATAAGCAGTCAAAATTGTCCTTTCAAAATCTGCAAAGAACTGTGTTGGAATTTTGATAGAGATTTCATAGAATCTGTAGATTCCTTTGGATAGAATGACCATTTTTATTATACTAATTCTACTGATCCAGGAGCATGGGAGATCTTTACATATTCTGATACCTTCTGCAAATTTTTTCTTCAGTGTCATAAAGTTTTTATTATATATTTCTTTCAGTTGCTTGGTAAGAGTGAACTCAAAAATATATTTTATAAGGCTATTGTGAGAGATGTGTTTTTACTAGACTTCTTTCTTAGTGTGTTTGTGCTTTGTATATAACAGGCTATTGAGTTTTTTAAGTTAATTTTGTATTCAGGTAAAGGAATGGGGAAATATATATGGGTTAAATACTTTTTATATAGTTCTATGTAACATTTTTGAAGTTATAATATAATTACATCATGTAATTACATATGACATTTTATTTTTATGATATTAAATATGATGGGTGAACACAATGAAATAGTATTTTCTAGAAAAAGAACAGAACCCTTTCACATCTGAACTCATAGTGGTGATGACAGAATGGATAAGATCCATCACAAAGCAGGGAAGTCAAGGCTAAGTCCCATCGCCAGCTGAGTAGCTTTGGGAACCAATATTATATGGGAGGGAAAGTCAGTTTCCTTTAAGATTGCGTTCCGTTGATAAGTCAACCACATTCCCTGGGATGGCCCCACACTCAAGAGGATTTGAATAGCAGAAGTTACACTTGATTGGCTAAAAAAGAAGAGGAGGAGAAGAAGACAAGGAGGAGGAGGAGAGGAATGAAATGGATTTGCATGGGTACTAGTGAAGTGGATTGAGGAAGAGTTGAGGAGGGATAAAAATACATTGGATAAAGTTCCCAAAGGTTTAATGACATAATTTTATTAGACATGAATTTTGGAGGGGATATGTTGGAGAATATAGGACAGTTAAGTTGGAATGTGGGTAGATATGATCATATTTTATATATGTATAAAATTCTCAAAAATACATTTTAAAGGGTTAACATTAATCCAATCAAGTAACTAAACCTGAAGCATACCAAGTGCAAGTGAAGAAAATATCTCACAGCATTTTCTTATCCCAAGAATACACACACACACACACACACACACACACACACACACACAAAGAGAGAGAGAGAGACAGAGACAGAGAGAGAAACAGAGACAGAGACAAAGAGACACAGAGAAACAATGAAACAATTGCTTGCTAGTTGGTTATAACTGCTCTTAGGGATATTACTACCTCCAACTCCTGAAATTTAATGACAACCACATAAATTTTAAGATCAACAAACTACTTAGGAAATACGATAAAACTAATAATCCTAAAATAGTCTTTGGATGAGTTAGAAGAAATACAGTAAAATTTTGGCCTTCAATTATATAGAAACTGCATATTAAAAATAACTTGCATGGTTTTAGAATAAAAACATCTAAGAACTAAAACTAAAAACAATAAAGAGATAGAGTGAAAGCAAAAGCTGAGTGGAAATTAGACAGAAAAACAGAATGTACAGCTAATTAACAGAAATGAAGTTCAACAGAGAGACCAAATATACAAATAATATTATTAACAGAAACAAAATTAGACAGAGAGATAGAATATACGACTAATAATATTAACAACAAAAATGAAATTAGACAGCGAGACAGAATATATAAATAATATTATTAACAGGAACAAAATTAGACAGAGAAACAGACTGTACAACCAATAATATTAACACAAATGAAATTAGAGAGAAAGAATATACTACTAATAATATTAACAACAGAAATGAAATTAGACAGCAAGACAGAATATACAATTAATATTATTAAAAAAACAAAATTAGACAGAGAGACAGAATATACTACTAATAATATTAACAACAGAAACGAAATTAGAAAGAGAGACAGGATATACAACTAATAAACAGAAATGAAATTAGACAGTGAGACAGCATATACAACTAATAATATTTTAAAAAACGAAATTAGACAGAGAGACAGGATATACAACTAATTAACAGAAATGAAATTAGGCAGAGTGACAGAATATACAACTAGTAATATTAATAGTGGAAAATAGGTCACAGAAACTAAGTAAAACATGAATCAAACAAGTGTTATTCAAAGTAGATTGATGTGTGTATGCATATATGTGAGCATACTCACATATATGCATATAAACCCACACATTCATTTCATTTGAGAGTTCTATCCATTGTATTTTTATAATATCCATCTGTTCCCCCATTTCCTCCAAGATCCACCCTTCTCTTATCTTCCCAACATTGTATCACTTTTTAAAAACCCATCAAGTCCAATAAGTGTTGCCCATATATTATTTGATATGTAACCTTCTACTGGAGCATGGTCTATTTGCCAAGTGTTATTCTCTTAAAGAATATTGACTCTTTTTCTCCCAGCAGTCATCAATGCCAATATTTCCTCAGCTGAAGGTAGAATATCTCCTCCACCTCCTTTCTCTATTTTGGGATTTGGTCTGGCTTGGCTTACACAGTTCTGTGCATGCTGTCAAGTCTGCTGTGTGCTCTGCTCTTCTGTCCAGCTGCCCTGCTGTGTCCAGAAAAAGCCGTTTCCTTGGTTTCAATTATAAGTGGAAACTGTCTCCTCAAATTTCAAAACAGGCACCAGTCTGGCAGATTTTCGGTTGTGTAGATTACTTGAGACTCCAAAATTCTGAATATTAGTATAGAACCATCATTGGTTTAGTCTGGATGGTTTTTTGGTTCTAGTCAACATCTCAAAATAATAATAAAAAAGACTAGTTACAGCTGACGTAAATTTTTGTTCTTCACAAACTAATGGTAAGACCCTATTTCTGAAGACAACACTTTCATATTTTAATAATCAGGGAGAAGTTGAGGTGGTGCCTAACTAAGCCTTTATCTATATTTACTAGTGTTTGTGATGCTAGCAGGTTCATGATACTAGGCATGCTACCAAAAGAGAAAGATAACCACCAATAAGTTATAAACCCTGCTATGTGGTGTCCTGCGTGCACTACATGCTGGTTCAATAGTGTCACACACAGAGTATGAAAAACTTACATTCTCTGATTGGATTTAAGGTCCACTCCACAAGATGGAAACCATGTTTAAGCTCATGTGGCCGTGAGGCTTAAACTGGATAGGCCATGGGCATAGGGGAACACCAAATACTATTGTTTGGCTAAAGGGGTATAGCAAAAAATGACTTCTAATGACACTCTGTTATACCTATAGATTAGTCTTTACTTGGACATTATCTGGGAATATTCCATTACACTGTGCAAATATATATCATTGTGATTTGTTTAATAAAGAAGCAGACTGGCCAATAGCTGAACAGGATAAGGTTAGGAAGGAGAGCCAAACTGAGAACGCTGGGAGGAAGAAGGATAGAGTCTGGGGGTACCAGCAGACTCAGAGAGAAGCAGGATTGGCATGCTGTACTGAGCAAGTTACCAAGCCATGTGGCAAAGCATGGATAAAAAAAATATGGGTTAATTTAAATTTGAGTTAGCTAGAGGGGAGTGGACCTGCCTGTACTGAATCTACCAGGTTGAGGTGAATACCCTGGGGTGTCTCGGTCTTGGAGGAGATGGGAGTGGAGGGGAGGGGCTGGGGGGAAGGTGAGGGCGGGGGCAGGTGGGGGAAGGACAGGGGAACCCATGGCTGATATGTAAAATTAAAACACAAATATAATTTAAAAAAGAAAACAAACTAAATAAATAATGGACAAATTTAAAAAAAAAAAAAAGAGTTAGCTACTAACAAGCCTGATCTATTAGCTGAGAATTTATAATAAATAAAATCCTCAGTGTGGTTACTTGGGAGTGGCTGGCAGGAAGGAAACATCTGCCAAGACTCTTGCAACAGGTGGGTATTAACACAGAGACCCACATCTGAAACACATGCTGAGATTTTGGAAAAGGCAGCCTTAGACGTGATGTCTTCACAAAACCCTCCCCTCAGGCTTAAGGGGCTTTACAGAACAGGAGACTGAAAGATTCCAAGATCTAGAGGGAATTCACGACACCAAGAACCATTGTCTTCCAGACACAAAAGTACTGATGCACATAGAGACTAGAAATGCACAGGTTCAACCCAGATGGGATCCCAATGCTGAGGAGCAGAAGTATAATTTGCTTTCTCCAATGGAGTCTCACTGGGTATACTAATCACACGTAAGGATACACCACCTACCCAGCAATAGATGACCAGCATAAAACAAATCAATGCTGTTTATGTAGAATTTTTGTCTCATACTGCTCCATTTGGACAATTTTTTTTTTTAAACTCACTAAAAGGTTTTAATAACATGTTTCTGAAATCATGTTATAAAGCTATCACAGGAAGTATTCATATAAAAAGAAACTTGGTCAAATCTTGTTTTTTTTAATGTTTCTTTTTTTTATTAAGAAAAACCCTTTTTTATTCATTTTACATACCAAAGATCCCGTCTTCCCTCCTCCCACTCCCCAGCCTTCCCCTTTCAACCCACCTCCATCATCTACCATAAGATGGGTATTATTTAATCTTACTGTTCATTTGCTTGTCCATATTACTTACTGTTCATATTTTGATTTCTAATTTTGTTTTTTAAACTATGTGTGTTTCTTGTGTTTTCTCTGATTTTTTACTCATTTTTTTTTGTTTTCTAAAGAGAAAAAGAAAGAAATGGCATTGAGTGGGGAGGGAATAGAGAATATCTGAGTATTTTATTCAGTAAAACAGTATTAAGGGAAGTATAGTGCTCAATAACCCATAGAGTAGAGGCAAAATAATATGTGATAATAATGTTTAATAGTGTCTAATTACTGTAGTTATATTTTCTTTTCTAATCTACATTTCAATACATTTTATATTTAAAAGTCATAATATATATAGTTTTAATATACACACTTGCTAATGATTATTATTAGGTCACCTAAATATAGTCATTTTCTTTGACAAACCATCACATTTAGGTGAACTTAATATGTCAAATGTTCCACTTAAGATTTAACCACTTAGTTTATACAATACTCCACAGCATCTGTGTCTGGGTTATTTTTATGTAGATATATCTATATTCTTAATTCCAGGAATTATTACTTTCTTAAATTTGGAGAATTTTTATAGCACCACAAATAAAATAAAGATTTTGATTAACATTTCCTAAATGCTGTGAAATGAAACATGAATCCTGATTTGATAAATGCGCTTTCTTTTAAAACTCAAAATATAGTTCGGTATTGAAAGTTTTACAAATTAATTCTTCCACAAATATACACTTCCAAATTATATAAGGAGAGAGACAGAGAGCGAGAGAGAGAGAGAGAGAGAGAGAGAAAGAGAGGAAGGAGGAAGGGCACAGGAGAAAAGAAAGTAATCATGGAGTATACTACATTGCAGACAACAGACTAGAATGAAAGATAAGATTCTGATAACATAGGAAAGACATTAAGAATTAAGTCTGGTATAAATGATTTATGCTTTGGGATCATGAGGTCAAAGAGGCGAGAGCTCTAAAGCTCACTCACGTCAAGAGATTGGGCTAGATAAAGAATTTGACAGTAACAAGATTTTGAAAGTGGGTATTTTCAAGTAACATTGTCTGCCATAATAAATAGAGGTCATAAACCTTTGGTCCAAACATACTCCATGGAAATTAATACTATAGGCCAGGCATCTGGGCTGAACTTTGTGAATGAACTTACAGGCAAATTCAATAAATGGGTAAGGCTTAAGGTCTAGTTATTAGTCCCAGGGAAACAAATGTCCCTTCCAAGATTGTTGTTTTTATTTAAGTATAATTTGTTTCCAAATGAATACATTCTTGTTTCAAATTTGGTCAAAGACATAATTTCTGAAGAGCCAAAAATTGTCTCCCCTTAGAAAACTAATAAGAACATGAATCGTAAGATGATGATCACTATGGGATAAATTATTCCACGAATCGCCAAGATAATCAATGTAATGTAAATGAATTCACTTTATAAAATGATAACATTTAATTTGAGTAACTCATTCAAATATGTAGTGTGTCACCTGTCCACATTTGTAGACATTATCTCAATAGTATTTGAAAAATAATCCTCCTCGGTGAATATGAATCAATTTAAAAATGCCATGTTTATTTCGTGTAAGTTAATGATCAAGTGTAGTCTTTGTAATCTACTTAGCATATATAATGTAAATATCTGAAAGGTAATAGATGTAGAATCACTACATTTCTCTTTAAAGTCAGGTGTTCCACTGAGAAATGGCATATGTTATCAAAAAGGAACTGTGCTCTAAGCTTCTAACTTCCAATTAAAGTCTTTTTATGTGTCTAATACATTTACTGCATTAAAATGTATTGTTGTCAAACACATCCACAGGTAGTGATGTTTAAGAGATTACACAGTAAAATCTAAATGCTGTAGAAGCAGCATTCTAACAATTATTTAAAGTTTAGTCTGGATTTCATTTGTCCAAGAATCCAGTGGAAAATATGGATATACTTCTGAGAATTTATATCTACATTAAAACATTATGACTGCATCTATATATATGTGTGCATGAAATTATAGTGAGTCTGAATTTGAGAAATTATGGATCGATGAGCATCACAATTAAAAAGCATTAAAATTGTAACATCTATCATGTTGGAAAAATGCACATTCACAATTTCTTTTTTAAAAATATTACAAGTCACTAATATTTTACTATCTTAAGAGCTGTATGATAATATTGCTGTGCAATTAAGTATTCTCCTTGAATAGATCATTTGTGTTGTATTATTATTATATTAAGCTTCAATCTTAATGAGTATGAAATTGGGTCAATTAATATGAATAAATTTTACATTAATGTACAAATTACAATTTCCCCAAAAAGAAAAAAATGTATTTTCACAGTGGTCCTGTTGAAAGTCTCATTCTATTTCATACCTTTGACAACTGCTTAAGAAAGCTGTCATGTTGTGATTATTTTAAATTTCATTTCTAAAATTATTTTAAGAGATAGACATTTTGAAGTACATAAAGGAGTCTATTTTTATATTTTGAGAACTTCTCGAATCATTTAATTGCTTTCTAGTGACATATTTTGTTTTTATACTCTCCAGGATAATCATGCTGATTGAAAACAGAAAAACGGGGTATGTATGTTAGGACAATGAAAATATATCTAAGTATCTCTCTTTTTCATAGACAGAATAAAAGTTACATATCAAAATGCTAAAGAAAATGCATCTCCATAGAAGATTTTTATAGAGATTGTGCTATACACCAGTAAAGACATCAGAGCAATAGTAGAAGTGGATTCTATGCATAGAGAGACAGAAGATTCCATATCTGCATCATTGTAGACATTCTGCCTGAAAGTATCTCTGGTATTTTATTTCATGAGTAGGTACTTTAAGATGGAACAAATAATGTTTTTACTAAAAGTAATTATTAATAGCTTTGTCTGAAAATGGTTGCATCAGCTGGAGCAAATTAAAAAGTTCAGCTCTCTCCAAGTAGCCTCACCCTTGGTGTGCATGTGTAATTGTGGTTCTCTGTATCCTACAACTATAGATAGTTCACTTCCCCCTACCTTTTTTTTCTTTTCCACAAACTTGTTCGTTTGAATTAATTAGCCTTTAGATTTGTTCACTCTTTCTTCTATTAGAACAATTTTGTTGAGCCCACTAACAAATGACATTTAGTGAATGTACGCTTCAGTGATAGAATTCCCATTTGGATATTTTTAGTGATTTCTGTGTCTTTATATGCCCTGCTCTATTTGGTGAAGAGAAGTCTACTGCTCCTTATTCTGCAGACATTGTATATATTATTTCTTTGAATAAATTTATTATTGGCGATTTAAAGTGTCTGTCTCAATAGTTCAGTCATATAGGTCCTTCCACAGGGAGTTTCCATCTGTCAGCTTTTGTCTTGTGTATGAGCCATAATTTATGGTTGCTATGATTGCCTCATATTTTCTTTCTGAAACTGGAAATACTATAACCTTATATGACAACTAAAGAATTAACATGAATACTCACAAAATTCCATTCACTGATGATTCAAAGCTTTCAATACATGAGCCAGTTAGCTTCTTTATAAGGTTACAATAAGGTTACATAATGATAGATATAGTTCCTATTCTTGATCATGCAGTTCTTTCCATGTGACATTTTGTTTGTTTCATTTTTGTTGTTAGATATTGCTGTATCTCTCAGTGAAGTTTACTTTGGAGAGGACCAAGAGCACTTACAAAGTCTGTATGGCCAGGGCAGGACCTAAGAATAACTGGCAATCTGCAAACTGTTCTCTTCTTTTCTTCTCTCTCCCTCTCTCCCTCTTTTTTCTCCTTCTCCTTCTCCTTCTTCTCCCTCTTCCTCTCCCTCTCCTCCTTTTGCTTGATATTATAGTCTATGGTTTTCGGCATGGGGAATTCTTTTTTGTCCTTTTTTGTCGATATGAAATAAATATGTGTGTTTTTAGAGTATATGTAAGTTATTGTTAGAAAACAATGAGTCTGAGGGCTTTCCCTGTCACATCTGAAAATATTTGCGAACTCTCTTTCTCCCTCCAGATAGGAGGACAGTCAATTTTCTAGAAACTAGTATCAAAGTATCTCAATTTCTATATTCATCTGTTATAAACAGTCTCTGTGTCCGTGCAAAACCTCTCTGATGCAACTATAGCATGGTTCTAACTGGTTTTAATAAAGACCCAGAGTCGGAGTTAGACATCAGGGTGAAAGCTGAAAGATCTGAGAAGCAGAGCAGCCAGCCCTTAGAAAGACTTTTTATCTCTAGGAATCCTCAGTCTGAAAGACAGTGAGTTCCTGTCTCCTCCGACATTACATTCCTCTCTGCCCAGCCATATCACTTCCTGTCTGCACCTCCCTAGTGCTGGAATTAAAGGCATGAGATTCCAGGTATGGGATCAAAGGTGTGTGCCACCACTGCCTGGCTCTGTTTCTCTTTTAGACTGGATCAACCTTGTGTAGCCCAGGGTGGCCTTGAACTCACAGAGATCCATCTGCCTCTGTCTCCTGAGTGCTGGGATTAAAGGTGTGTGCTACAACTGCCTGGCCTCTATGGCTAACTGGTGGTTTAGCTCTACACTCTGATCTTCAGGCAAGCTTTATTTGTTAGATCACACACAAAATACCACCACAGCTAACCCCTGATAGTGGGCGCATAGGAAACTGGAACCAATATTCTTTTCTATTCTCATGAATGTTAGAGTATCTAAATTCATTTAGATTAGTTTTACTATCAGCTAAATCAATGACAGAATGGCATGCCAATGCTTAGAATATTACTAGTTTCTCTATTTTGTATCATGTCTATCCACTTCAGTATTTTCTTATGATTCAGGTTATGCCTTTCTGGTTAACATGCCATGAAAGTAACATTGTACTATTTTCAAGGTAGCCATACTATGACACACAAGCATATGGAAGTACACATTGGGGATGTTATGATGATTATGTGATTAAGAACACATCTTACAGCTATCATGGTTGCAAGGTTATCTTTTGTTATTTTCATTAATGTCTTTCATTTTCATTAGGAATCTCTTAATATGTGTAAATATCCTCTTCATGATCTAGTGTCCACTAATGATTCTTTCCTGACTTGGTTATGATTTGATTATATACAGATAATGATTTATTATTGTAATCATTCATTTTATAGTAGTGATTGAATAATCTATTTTAAGGAAAGATTTTATTGATATCAATGTTAACTAATAAGTTCTTAATTAATTATGTATAAGCTATTGCTTTAATTATTTAAATATTTTAAATTTGACCAGCAGAGGTCCTGTTGTGTTCCTGTGGAATGTTCCTATTGGTATTTATTATTTTGTTTTTCTTCTTCCTTATTTTGTAATAGTTTATGGGAAATAAATTCTTCTCTTAAGGTGTTCTTTTTCCTTTCAGTCATGATATTTAAAATATATTAATAAATTCGACCTCTTCTAGTCCCACTAATTTGCCTGAAATATACATGATTTAATTATTCTTTACAGATTAATAGTTTTATAATATATATGATCCACATTTTTTCATCATGCATTTATGAGTTGAAGGACACTTAGTGGTTTTCCCCAGTTCCTAGCTATTGTGAACAGAGCGACAATAATGTGGATGAGCAAGTGTCTGTGAAGTAGTCCATTCTTTGAGAATATGCCAAAGAGTGGTATATTTGGGTGATTCAATGGATTTGCTGATTTCTAGAGTCACTGAACCAGTTTGTAGTCCCACAAACAGGAGATGAGGGTTCTCTTTCTATACCTATACCATTAGGTGATGTGTGTGTGTGTGTGTGTGTGTGTGTGTGTGTGTGTGTGTGTGTGTGTGTCATTTTGACTGGGATAAAATGAAATCTCAAAGCATTTTTGATTTATCAATCCTTAATTGCTAGGAAGGATGAATGACTTTTTGTGATATTTCTAGCTGTTCTTTTCCTCTTCAGAGAATTCTGTTCAAGGACCAGGGCTATTTTTTAAAATTTGTTTTTCAAATATTCTCTTTTTTTACTATGTTTTTTATTTTTTTTAATTTTTTTTATATATTCCCTATATTACTCCTCTATCAGATGTATAGCTGACAAAGACTTTCTCCATAGTAGAACTTTAGCTGGCTTTATAGTATGCAAGTCTTATTTGGAAACCACATAGCTGCTGTCCATCCACATAGTCACTGCCAATATTACATCCAGAGTATGGCATTCACAGCCCTCCTCCTTACTATTGGATCTTATGTTACTCCTGTCCATCTTCTCCAGTGTGGCCTAAGCCTCTCCACAGGGAGTATTGGCATGAATTTCCCAATTGTATTTAGCACTAAGTAACTTTTTCTCAGGATTTTGACCAATTATGAAAATGTGTATTAACAGCTACCCAGTTTAGAAAGACACTTTCCTGACCACAACTGAAAACATTACACATAACTGTTTCAAAGACAATTTAACAAATTGAACTTTTAGTGAAACAGCACCAATAAGTTCTCTCCTAGGGCTTATGTCTTCTCAAACTATGGATTTTTACTATATTTTCATTAGCAGACATGAATTTCCTTCTAAAGAAAAGGCCCTAAATCCAAACCTGAAAGTAGATGGTTACCACTATGGACAGTTTTTCTACTTCTGGGCCAGAGGCCTCATTTTGTAGTGAGAGTGTACACTGTAGTATGTAGGACCCAAAGCTGAGGGAAAATAAATTTAAAAAAAAATTGTGACTTAGTTCAAGAAATATACATGGAAATGTAGTTAATGCTGAATACCGCTGTTTGAAAGCTACTTCTTTCATTCTGTTGTTGTGCTAATAAAACTTTATTGTTTATGTTGTTTTGTGTATGTTGCTCTAATATGTGTTCTTATTTTTTCTTACATTTTTCTTTTTTTGCTATATTTTTTTGTACATCAACACATAACACCCTATTACTTCATGGCTCAGTCTAAGGAAATTTAAACTTCCTTTGAAACATCTTTATATGAACTAATCCATCCAGGCATAGCTTATCCCTAAGCAGCTGGCTTGGGAAAATAGAACATATCATCTAAGCATCTCTGAACATCTGTAGCAAACATTGAAGTTCTTTCGTTTGTTTGTTTCCTTTCTTCAGTTTAGAAAATGAACACTGATGCATTGGAGGCACACAATAATGACAGCAAATATTCTAAAGGCTTTCAGATGCAAACTATTTTAATTGCCAAAGACTTGGAATAAATCTTGGCTCACTTGCATTAACATTTTCTTCTTAGGGCTTTTACTTCTTTTTTTTTTTTTTTTTTTTTTTTTTTTTGCAAAGTTTGTATTATTAATACTTAGCAAAGTTTTGCATAGTGATTCTCATTCTTGATCCTGTGAACAGTAAACAAACAGAATAAGCAGGTTTGCTGAAATTGAATTCTGTAATTAGTGTTCAGACTAGCGGAATGTTCTTAGCAACTTTACATAACAATTGGTAATACAGCAGATCAAGTCATCATTTTGAAGCTCTTGGCTTTGGACATTTTTATGAAACCAGGATGGTGATAGAAACCTGAGGAAATGTAAAATTTAACCGAACTCACAGATCTTTCAATGCAAATATCTTTGTCACAGTTTTATGTGTTAAAAATGCAAATACTTGTGCCACACATAGTATACAGGAAGTAGATACATAGCACAACTCTTTAAAACTTATTTACAATTATATCAACAGTAATGCGAGCTACATAACTGAATAGATAAGGCTATTTAAATATCTTCTTTTATAAAACAATGTAGAAAATTTTAATATACTTTTCCTGGATTATTTAGAATTTCACCATAGATATTAAATCCTGGGATTTACTTTTGCTACTTTATGATAAGTTTTGTTGAATATAAATATTAATAAAGTACAATGTGGCAATATTTTGTTATAATCTCTATTGTTATCTAATAAATGTTTTCTAACTTGTAGTAATGAAGATAATATTTTGTTTTTTTTAACAAAGCTTTGTTTCTTTGTCCATACATGCATACTTATATTTATCTTGAGCTAGTGCTGTATTTATTAGAAAAACTGTAGTCCTTTTTAATAATATACAGATATGACTTAAGTATTCAGATACCTACCTTAGCCATAAAATGATATTTCTCCTTATCTTTTAACAAATTATTCATTTTTGGGTGGTTACCTGAAGTGTTTTGTTTTTCTTTTCTTGGTTTCTTTATTGACTCATATATTTCTTTTTGCTGTAAATGTTCATTCTAGAATTCCTTGGATTTTATTGTATTTTTGTGATAATATTGTTTTTTCTTATATTTTATACATATAGCTATTTAAAAACAATATTTATTTTATATTATCAAGCGATAGTAAAGTTATTATGTAAACTGCAATTTATAATTTATAGTATGTTTTTTTCCTCTGGGCATAACATGAGTTCCATTTTAGAGTACAGAGTACTTTGATCTGGTAGTCTGGACATTAAGTAAGTCAGCAGAATCTTACAGAAGTATCTAGGATTATGGTTATAGAAATGGAGTTTCTGATATTACCCACTAAGATAAGGAAGAGGATAATAATAGAACTCTCACCTGGAATTACAGCTCCTAGTCCCTTAGATCTTCTCCTAATGACAAATGATTTGGGGATACCTTAGAGAATATAACAACTGAAAGGTTGACTGAAAAGGGGCCATGATGGTGCAGTTTCCATGGGTCCCCACCTACGACAGGATGGGATTATGTATTCCCCCAGGCTTCTGAAAGTAAAGGTTAAGACATTGTTTTCACCCATGCTCCTGCAATAAAGGATGAATCTGTATTCACCCATGATCCTGCAAGGAAAAGTTGAGTCTACATCCACCTATGCTCCTGAAAGCAAAGAATGAGTCTTGGTATTCGCCCATGCTCCTGAAAGTAACTCCCAACTCATATTCTCTAAGAAAAGCAAGCAGATTCATTGGTTTACCAAGCTGGAGCTTATTGAAATAAATACGTTCATAAATCATTGGTGCTACATGAAGAACCAATTTGTGTTGCTGTCTCCTGAAGAATAGTTAATACAGCATAATTAATATTATGGATATATATTTAATATCAATTAAAATAGTGATTAATTATTATTACATATTCTGAATTTCATAATCCTACAATTATTGTGTCTGAGAATGGTGACAGTTATTTTTACCTTTTTATAAACTATAATTGCTTCAATTGTTTGACTGCTAGATTTCCAGCTTTCTAATCCAAGAGACTCATGGAACGTAAAACATCAACACAATATCAAATAGAAATGACCAATTAGTTTCATTTCACGTTTGATGTGGAGATCATTCAGTTCTCTCTGTTGAATATCTTTGTATGCTTTTAGAAGACTAATCATTGCTGAAAGTATTTAATATTGCGATAATTTTTCATTTTATTAAAATCAACTTTTTCATTTGCTTTGTTCTTAAGCTATATTAACTAATTCTTAGGACAAAGCACAGGTGAGAACTTCAAGTTATGGGAAGGAACTGGCTGAGATTATACTTTAGATTGAGCTCTACTAGGAGAGAAGCCTCATAACCCTGAAGACGCTCATGATTGGTCCTTGAAGTGGGAGAACAATTGATAGATACAGTATCATCCTAGAGACTGTTTATTGGGGTCTTGAGCAGAGAGAAAGTGCCCTTTCCTCAAAGCCAGGGGATAGCTTCAGTAGGAGAGATAAAGCCCTGGACTGGGAGAGCAGACAAAGAACAAACAAACAAACAATGTGCATGTGCCTGGAGAGGAAAGCTGAGACCTGTAACCCTTCAGAGTGAACTTCATTAAGTGAGTGTCTCATGGCCATGGAGTTATTATTGGGCCTAGAGGTAGGGGAGTTTAAGGAGGTATAGTATATCACACCAAAGGTCTTAAAGGAAGAGAAAGACTCCCCTTTAAAAACTGGAAAAGAGATTTATTAAGTGAGGTAGCTTAAGTGGAAGAGTAGGAAAAAATACCCTCATGTACAGATGATGGGGGGACTAAGGGAAGGGCTTTAGATAAATCCCCCAACAAGGTGAATTTACAACTTTCATTGCTCTTTTAGAGGGTGGTAGGAAGTTCTCCAACATGCAATCAGTTTAGCCTCTGGAGCAAGGAGCATGGAGGAATAAATATTAGGAAGACCAGAAATTTATCTTGCATATGACAGTGCGAGAGGCTGGATTTCCGTTTACCACTAGCACCTGAATGATTGAAAGTTCACATCAGGGACCAATGAGCTGCCAGTGGAGTTGCCCTAGTTCTGGAGAGAGAGTAAGGCAGCTAGAGGCTGTGATCTAACATTCAGGCCAATAGAGAGGCTGAGCCAAAGGCAGACAGCCTCTATCTACAGAACAACTAGAAAGGGAGACATTGAAATCCATTTAGAAAAGCACCCTGAATAAGAGGGTTTTTCTGACTTCTATAGTTTTTTCCCCACCAGGGGGTGGAAAAAAGTTCCAGACATCACAACATATTTTAGTTATAACTCTCTCTCTCTCTTTCTGTCCCTCCCTCCGCCCCCTATCTATCTATCTATCTATCTATCTATCTATCTATCTATCTATCTATCTCTATGTCTGTGCTTGTGTGTGTGAGTGTGTATGTGTGTGCCTGTGTGTGTTATATCTTCACATGAGTAGAGATACATGAGTACAAGTGTCAGTTGAGATCAGAAGAGCGCATAGAATCCCCCTACAGTTGACTGTGAGTTGCTTGATCTGGGTACTAAGAACTGAATTCCAATCTCCTGGAACAAGAAACACTCATAAGTGATGATCCTTGTGTTTAGGCTTTTCATTGTATTCTTATATAAAGTTAAATTTTCTGTAGTTGGGAAGACAGCTCAGTAGTTAACAATTGTTACTCTTGGCAGAGGACCTGGGTTTGGTTACTAATATCACATATGATTGCTTACAATTGTTGTCTGACACATCTCTCCCACCCACCAGTTCCCAAACTACCAACATGGAGATGTAATATTAATTATAAATGCTTGGCCAGTCACTCAGGCTTCTTGCTATCTAGCTCTTACATTTGAATTAACTCATGCCACGTGGCTTAGTACCTTTTCTCAGTACAGCATGCCCAGCTTTCTTCTCTCTGCACCTGCTGTCAACTCCAGACTCTGCCCTTCTTCTTTCCAGCATTCTCAGTTTGACTCTTGTGCCTCACTTTATTCTGTTCAGCTATTGGCCAGTCAGCTTGTTTATTAAACCAATCACAGCAACAAACCTTCACGTGTACAAAGTGATTATTCCACAGCATACAACCATCCAAAACTTTAGTTCTAGAGGATCTGACACACTCTTATGATATCCACAATCAAAAAGCATGCATTTGGTGCACATACACGTATGATGGTAAAATAAAATACTAATACATATAAAATAACATCAGTGAATTAAAAGATATTTATAGTAACTGTGGTTGGTGTTATTTGCAACAAAACATTTCTTTTCTACTAGGAAACAGAATTACATTTAAGACAGAGAAATGGATGAGATCTACCTGAACAACCTGGACGACAGTGGGAGTAATGAAGGGCAAGGTTCGAGAAGAAAGCTTAGGGGAGCAGGAGATCCCAGCTGGATCAAGAACAGAAAGGGAGAACAAGGAATAACAGACCATGATAAATGAAGACCACATGAGAACAGGAATAGGTAGAGTGCTGGAGAGGTCCCCAGAAATCCACTATGATACATCCTCTGTAGACTGCTGGCAATGGTTGAGAGAAAGCCTGATCTGACCTAGTCTGGTGATCAGATGGCCAAACACCCTAACTCTCATCCAATAACTAATGGAAGAGGATGCAGAGATCCTCAGCCAGGCCCCAGGTGGAGCTCCAGGTATCCGATTGTTGAGAAACAGGAGGGACTGTAAGAGCATGAATTGTTGAGACCAAGATTGGAAAAAGCACAGGGACAAATAGCCAAACAAATGGAAGCACATGAATTATGAACCAAAAGCTGTGGAGCCCCCAGCTGGATCAGGCCCTCTGAATAAGTGAGACAATTGAATAGCTTGAACTGTTTGGGAGGCATCCAGGTTGTGGGACCGGGACCTGTCCTTAGTGCACGAGCTGGCTGTTTGGAACCTTGGGCTTACACAGGGACACTTTGCTCATCCTGGAAGGAGGGGACTGGGACCTGTCTGTACTGAGTCCCCCAGGTTTAAATGAATCCCCAGGGGAGTCTTGGCCCTGGAGGAGATGGGAATGGAGGGAGGGGATGGGGGAAGGGGAGGAAGGGGGGAGGACAAGGGAACTCATGGCTGATGTGTTAAATTAAAACACAAATATTATAATAATAATAATAATAATAATAATAATAATAAAGAAAATTTCTTAATAAAGAAAAATGAGAAAAAAAAGAAATACACACACACATATAAATACTCTACTCAAAACATTGTTTTTAATTATGGTGTTTATCAAAGTTACAGAAAATACACAAGAACATTACTCCACATTTGAAAGACATGTTATCAATTGAATACAAAAGCAAAGCCTCTGTAAAATTGATAACAAACTTGTTTACAAAATACATATATAGTAAATATATTTATATATGCATATGTGTATATAAAATGTTGCTGTGGGATGTTCTGTATTTCAAATGTGTTGCTCTGATTGGTTAAAATATATAAAACACTGATTGGCCAGAAATGGGTTAATTTAAGATAGAAGAAGTAGATAACAAGAAGCCTGCCACGGCCATACAGTTTGTAAGCAATATAAGTTTCTGTGTGTTTACTGGTTGGTTCTGAGCGTCTATGGGCCTAGTGGGTGAGACAGATTTGTCCTGACTGTGGGCCAGGCAGGAAAACTTTAACTACAAAATGTATATATAATATATATAGTATTTAAATATATATCTCATATAATATGTCATAAATAAGAATAGATAGTTGATATAAATTTTTAAGGAAATAAAGAGTTTAATGTCATATAGAAATTCACTATTTTAAAAATTATAGTAACTTTATCATTATTTTTATAAACTGATATCAAATACAAAATTGCTCTTGTGTCTTGTAGATATGCTTTACTTTATGCTTATGACTACTTGGATATATCAATGCGGACATGTTGTCAAGGAAATTCACAATTCATTATTGAATGAACTCAGGGAAGAAAGTGAAGCAGAAGCAGAAACAGAACGCGTGAAGAAAAGCTGCTTACTGGCTTGCTTCTAGCTATAGCATTTTTGTACAGCCTGGGACCACTTACCCATGGAATAGTTTTAGTCATGGTTAGCTAGGCATGTCTATATCATTCAATAATCAACATAATTCCCCTTAGTTACGGTCACAGGTCAATGTGAAAAAGGCAGTTCTTCAATTGAAATCCTTCTTTACCAGATGTCTCCAATTCACAGCCAAGATTAGCCTCCATGAGCACACTGCTTGCCAATTTGGCACATGAATGTATCACATTTAAAGCATGACCTTTCCCTTCTTTGTCACAAGATCTCATAGTAATACCATATAAAATACAGTACAACTTTTAAAACCTCACAGTCCTTCAAAATTATATCACTTAAAAAGTTCAATGTCCTTTAAAATGTCCAAAGTTGCTTATCTGTGAACTTATGTAAAATTCAAAGTAAGTTATATGCTTTCTTATTCCAAAATGTAAGACCAGGGCATAGTTTTAATTGAATCAAAATAAGGCCCAAATTCAATACTATAAATCGAATTCCTATAGGTCACTACTAAATATTTAGGGCTAAGTCATTATTTTCCAGGTTACAGCAGGTTTGTTTGGGCAGACCCACTTTTCTGACTCTACCTTTGGCAACACAAATACAGCTTAATTTATAAGCTCAGGGCAGCTACACAACTTACATACTACTGTACTATGTATGCATACCACAGTATCCTAATATCTAGGCTCTTCTGTTGGCTATTCTTGGTCATCAACCTGACTACATCTGTTTTTAAATAAAACCCCAAAATGGAAGGCACAGCTGTATGAGGCTTCTACTTAATTTGAAGTGGAAACGTTTATTTCTATTCCAGACCTTTGAGGTAGGAAGGCACACCTTTAATCCAAATCTTTAATATATTTCTAATCTTGGCTACACTTTCTGTTGGAAGAGAGCCCCAAAACAGGACATGAAAGAAGGAAGATTTTATTTGCCTACTTGCTCTCACCTTGCTGGCAAGTCCATTCCTCCACTGGCATTAGAGCCTACTTCTTCAGAATTCCAGTGTATAATGAAAGGCAGCTGAACGATCCAGCCATGTGCACTTAGCAACTACCAGGTTCTTGGACTTTTTGTTCATAGCCATCCATTGTTGGATTACCTGAGCAATAGCCTGTAAGTCATTCCAAATAAATAAACCCCATATATGTTATAAATTTATTACTCTAGAAAACCTAGACTAATACAGTTATCTACTGCAAGCAATCCTACACGTTCACCAATGGCCTCTCCCAAGCTGTTCTGCATGGAGTCCTACAATGTCATATTACTTCAAGGTTCAATTACATTCTAAGACTCCCTTAGACCTTCAAATGCAGCACCTTGTAGGAAATTTTCATACAGTATTTGTTAATCTTTTCTTCCCGTTTGATGTGAAGCCTGATCTCTTTTGGACCACAGTTTAGGTGTGTTGACCCTGAGGAAATGCTCTTTCACTCTCCTGATGAAGCACAGAAGATTTCACCTCAGTGGCATGCTCATTAATTACACCTTATACTTAAACATCAGTTGACCAGCATCTGTTTACCCAGTAAAGCAAATGTTTCACTTCAGCGTTGCTGGTCACAGATATTATTTACCCTTAGTTAACCAGTAACCACATATTCTTAGTACTAAATATCACACAAAAAGAACCCTAATGTAGTATTTGTTGGTTTACTTCTCAAATATCAGAAGGTAGGCCAAATTATCTGCATTTATTTCTGTTTTGATGTTTTGTTTAAAATTTTGTTTTTGTTTTAAGTGTGTGAACATTTTTTTCACATGTCTGCTGACCAAATGCATACTAGTGTTTTTGGAATCCAGAATAGGATACAAGATTTCTTGAATTAGACAATAGTGAGACATCTCTGTCCTTGGAATCATACCTGGTCTCCTGCATGAACAATAAGTGACTTTAATCATTAAATAATATCTTCAGGTCCTTTGGGGGTATGCTTCTACAAGCTTCTGCAGAACAAACAATTAAGCTGTTATCAATCAATAGCTTCTCCATGTCAGAGTTCTAAACCCCTTCTTAACTTCTCTCCAAACCAACGTTCTCAGGTCCATTACTGCAGCACACCCCACTTCTGGTACTAATGCACATTCTAGTTTGCTTTCCATTGCTGTGGTAAACACCATGACCAAAAGAAGTCTTGGGAGAAAAGTATTTATTTGACTTACACTTCCAGGTTTCAATCCTTCATTGAAGAATTTCAGGACAGAAACTTAAGCAAGAGCAATTGTAGGACCTGCAATGGAATGATACTTGATGATTTGCTCCTAGTTAGCTTCTAGTTAACCTAAGAAATAATTCAGCCCATAGTGAGATAGGATAGTCTACATTAACCAATAGTCAAAGAAATTCCACATAGACATGACCACAGGCCAACTGAAGGAGGCAATTCCTCAACTGAGATTTCCTTCTTCCCATGTGTGTCGAGGTGAAAACCAAGGTTGGCCATCACAAGCAAGAAATGATAAGAGATTCTCAAACTGACAACAGTTACAGTGGATGAGGAAGAGAGTCCACAAACAGTCTCACTTATCCTAAGTCATAGTTATTAATTAGTCTTAAATCTAGTTTAGGAAGACACATTTTAATGAATGTATTTTAACTTCTTAGGTAATATAAGCTGGCTGTGATTCTCCTGATACTCCAGCTCAAATGAATTCTATATACTCAAATATGTGTTATGTGTAAGTTCTAAATTGTATGTTGGTTTGTACAGTATTAATTCTAATGAGGAAATATTATGCAAATCACTTTGAAGTTTCACTCCAATGGCTTAAATCCGTTTATATAATAAATATAAATTTCTTTGTTGGAAGAGGTTTTCAATATGCTTATCTAAAGCTAACAGTGCTGCCACTTTATAAAATTCCTCTGCTTTCTCAGTGAGAAAATGACTTCATATTATACTTACATAGAGAAAGGTTCTGAAATATTTGCAAAGCTAAATCCCAGGAGAAGACTATAGAGCAAAAAGCCCATTCTCTGTTCTTCATTTCTGATGCTCTACTAGCAATATTTCCAAAAATAAAATTGCCTTGTATTTTGTTTTCTACTAGACTTGTTCTCAAATATTTGGAATGATTTATTTGCCTCTTTGAACCAATGCACAAAACTAATCTTGCTTATTTTGATAAGCTACAAAGTTAAATGTTAATATTTTATAACTGCATTATTATGAATCATTCTTCAGTATCTCTCTAACTTTAAATTTTATGCACAAATCACATGATTAATTTATAATTTGACTGACTTATTCACATTTTTAACCATTGGATATTTATTAATGCCTACATTATTCCAAGTTACATAGAACATTCTATAGGTTCGATCCCATTATGATTGAATCATTATCTGGTAAGGACACAAAAGAGGAAAGGCAGCGAGATTGAAAAGGATGCATTTGCCAAATACTTATCAAAGCAATTTGTTAAAGGGAATACAAAATAAATTCCAGCACGGTACTTTGGGCTATACATTTTCTTATGTGATGATATGTCACTAATATTTAAGTATTCTTCTTCTTTAGCCTGTATCTAACCCCATATCTCATAAAACTAATGCAACCATTTTCTTTATTCACCAAAGGAAGATTTATTACAAGCCCCAATTCTATGGATACTGCTATCTCTCTTTCTGTATGTCTAATGTGTGTAGTTTATGTGTACATGTGAATGTTGGTGCACATTTGTGTTCAGGGATCAGAACATGTGGGTCTTCAGCTCACTGAACCCTCTGTGTTATTCCTTTGAAATAGGGTGTCTTAGTTAGGTTTCCAATTACTGTGAAGAGACACCATGAACACTGCAACTCTTATAAAGAAAAAAAAAAGCATTTAATTCGGTGTCTTATAGTTCAGAGGGTTTGTCCATTATCATCATAGTAGGACATGGCCATATACAGGCAGACATGGTGCTATAGAAGGGGATAAGAATTCTATGTCTTTGATCTAAAGGCAACTAGAAGTGAACTGAGACAGTGGGAATATCTTGATCATATGAGATCTCATATGCTCCTACAGCATATCCCCACAGTGACACAAATCCTCCATCAAGGCCATGCCTACTGCAATAAGCCACACCTCTATTAGTGCCACTCCCATTGAGCTCATGCATTCAAATTACCACACAGAGTCTCTCATGAACCTAGAACTAGGCTGGAGACCAGAAAGTCCTAAGGATCTTCCTGTATCTTCCCCAAACAATGATATTATAAGTAATGGTGACCAAGCTCTGCTTTTTCATTGATCCAGTCTGCAACTACTGATGTTTGCATGGCCAACAATATTACACACTGTGTCATCTCTCTAGCTTATTTTATTTATATTTCCATACCTTAATTTTACTAATAGAAAAAATGTATTTGAAAACCCATAAAAAAGAAGGAAGTGTGGGTAGTGATTTTTGGCATTGTGTCATACTGAGAATAGGTTACAGGTCTGATATTCTCCCATGCAGCAGATTCTGTGACTTCTTTTTCTAGGAATTTTTCTGGGAAAACATGGTTTCTTCCTGGCTCTTTTCTGGAGGACTTCCTTAGTTTGCAAGACATGGCAACATGCCTAGAGCCCAGGTTTTCTCAATGAAGGATCTCTATGTGCCCAAACTCTTTACTTTGCAGATGAAGGGCAAAAGGGAGCTGCCCTTTCTCGACCATACCCACCCTGGCCTGTCTTAATACACAAGGGTTTATTAGGAACAGGATGAAAAATGACCAAGGCATGCTCTACTGGAACCATACAGAAAAGGAGCAGGGGGATTTTACTGGATGTGACAGCTTAAAGTGGTCCCAACCTCTGAATAGATGTAACATTTTGCTTAAACAACTTTCTCCTTTTTACCACAAAGTGTGACTGTACTGTTTCTCACACATCTGTGGCAGAATGAGATCTCTAAGTAGTAACAGATAGTAATGAAGACTTAGGGGATTCTGGTACAGAGCACTCTGTTATGATTGCTTAAATTATTGGTGACAATCTCACTTGCATTACAAATTATTCTTCAATAGTATTACAAATTGTAAAGAATGGTAGAACATTAAAATTATAGTCTATAAAAGAAAGCAGTGGAAAAAAAAACCTAAATGGCATTTGCCTGGAAGCTTTATCACTATAAGCAAGCCCTCATAGTGCGATACAAAGCTACCAGAGGAAAGTAATTATCCACTTCAGACATCTCTGAAGCATGAAAGTTACAATAACCATATTCCTAGTAAGATATGGCAACTGATGCAATAGTGACCCAAATACTAGGAGAGTAACCAATGACTTGTTAATTGTAATTAGTTTGGTTCCATAATATGTCCCATATCTGATACTGTCAATGAGTCCAAGAATCTGATTCTGGTCATGCCATGTGGAAAACCACTATTATTCTGGTAGGTGTACATGGCAATAAATAACTTCTACTGGCACATTGCTTTACCCAGATATCAGTGCAACACTCAACTCCCAACAGAGGAGTTTCTTCTTGCAATAGATAGCATTAGCACAGAAACCCACAACTTGTCAACAAGCAGAGTAAGGAACTTGTAATGTTCAGTTGTAAATGGAGCATCTATATCACAATCCCATCCCTTCAGTGCTTGGAGATCTACATGGAAGAATCAGCAGAAAGGTTGTATAAACCAAAGGTAATTTGTGACTTCAAGAATATTGTTTTCAAAAAACATAAGTCAGATTCACAGATGAACTCACAGAGCGTATGATCATATGCACAAGATATGCTTAAGCTCAAGTCAGATAAAATATCAGCATGGAGAAGGTGAAGTAGTAGGCACGAAGTCCAACCCCCAGATAAGCAGCTATGGGCATTTTATTGCTTTTGGGTGAGAAAACTCAGTGTTCTTCAAATAGAGTGTCATTGGGTATATAGATCACCTTCCAAGGTAGACTCTATACTCTGGAAAAGTTAGTCACCACAAAGTGGATTCCAGTTTTGTTAAGGAGAGAGTGGAGTATTATGGAAATAGGAAAGAGTCTGAAGGAAGATGGGAACAGGGAGTGAAACATCTCTACTCTCCGGTATGTAAGAGGATACAGGCTCACATTCTCCTCTGTTTAATTGCCTATCCTGATCCAGAATGACCTATCTACCCCAATAGGAGATATCCCTTCTATTGTAGAATGATATTAGAAACAAGTTTAGGGTTCTAGGTATGCTCTTTCCCACAATTTTGGTGATGTTTTCACTCACCTCTTTTTGTCTGACAGGAAAGAGGTATCATGTGTATGTTAATCCATAACAGGAATATATCTCTAAGTTATTCAATATATACCTATGTAAAGCTAAACTGAGGCTGACCATTCTACAATTCAACATTGTCTTGTGTGTAACTTCCAACTTTAAACTTTATTAAGTTTTAATTTAAATAACTTACTGTCATAAAGAGATGTTGTATTTTCTCAAAGGCTTCTTCTAATGAGATGATCACATAGTTCAGTTTGTTTATATGGTGGATTACACTGACTGATTTCATAAATTGAACTGGACCTGCATCTATAGGATGAAGCTTGTTGATCATGTTGGATGATCTTTTTGATGTTTTCTTGGATTTGGTTTGCAAGTATTGTATTATTTTTGCATCTATGTTCATATAGGAAATTCGTCTCTACTCTTTTTTTGCTTGGTCTATAGGTGTCAATGTAATTGTACCCTCATAAAATGAATTGGGCAGTGTTTCTTCTATTTCTACTTTGTAGGATAATTTAAGGAGTCCTGGTGTTAAATTTTCTTTGAAAGTCTGGAAGAATTCTGTGCTAAACCTGTCTGGCCCTTGGCTTGCTTTCTTGCTTTCTTTTTCCCCTCTTTCATTATTTTTTTCCTTCCTTCCTTCCTTCCTTCCTTCCTTCCTTCCTTCCTTCCTTCCTTCTTTCTTTCTTTCATTATTTCTTTATTTCATTCAATTGAAAGACTTGATGACTGCTTTTATTTCACTAAGAGCTAACAGTTTGTTTAAATTGCTTATCTGATCTTGATTTAACTGATAATTTGGAGAGCTAGCCCCCTGTTCACTCTCTGGCTAATCGTGCTGGCACCATGCTTGCTTCCTCTTTGGGAGGGTATTGTACATGTCTGACACTCTCAAGTACACAAATGTAATAACATAAAGTCTTTCTTTTAAGCCTTGGTATGTTATTTAAATTATTAGGTGGTACGTTTCTTTTGTCTTTTAGGTAGATATAGTCAGTATATAGTTCAGACATAATGTGTAAATCCTTGCACAGTGCATGTTTTTACATGGTGGACTGCAATTCAGGAAGGATGTTCTTTCATGTAACGTTTTCAAAACTATTAAACAATGTTGACAGATATGGATTATGTAAATGACTTGTTGAGATGTGGATTAACAGTGCTGCTTAATCAGTTTGCTTCCAGTGTGGCTTCTTATCCAGAGGCCCTGACTAGTTGAAATGAAAAAGATTTCAAAAACTTTCTGCTTACACCTGCCAGCTAACTAGTCTTGTTTGTTCTCGTTGTCCTGGATTTGAGATTTGCATTCTTCCTCCTTTTAAGAATGTTGATGGATGTGTGTGAAGAAGCTAGAGAAATGTTGCTCAGATTTCCACTGTAACTTTCCTTTTATCCACATTGTAGAGTTTTGGATTGTTCACTGTTAGTGTTTCCTTACTAAGGATATGTTGAAATTCAGTGATCTTTTTAAAGATTATGCAGTTCTATTTATTGTGCTGTGCCTGCTCCTGAGTACATCCTGTTACACAAGTTTCATAAGTATTTTTCCAGTGTTAACTCTCACACCTACACTTTTGGAAACTTCCATCCTGAACAATAAATAGAAGAGGCCATATAAACTGCCTCCTTACCCTTAAGACTTCACCATCTTTATGTCAAAAGTAATGTATAATTATTGAAATCTATGAAAAATAAAAATAGATTTAAATTTAAAAATATGTTATTGTGTTCCCCAAAATATTATGCACCCTAATAAATTTATCTGGAGTCAGAGAACAGAACAGCCACTAGACAGACATAGAGGCCAAAAAATGGTGGCACTCGCACCTTTATTCCTAGCATTCCAGAGGCAGAAATCCCTCTGGATCTCTGAGTTCATGGCCATAATAGAAACAGCCAGGCATAGTGACACATGCCTTTAATTCCAAGAAGTGAGCCTTTAATCCCAGGGAGTGACTGCAGAAAGAGAAAGATATGTAAGGCATGAAGACCAGAAACTAGAAGCATTTGGCTGGTTAAGCTTTTAACTGGTTAAGCTTTTAGGCTTTTGAGCAGCAGTTCATCTGAGACCCATTCAGATGAGGACACAGAGGCTTCCAGTCTGAGGAAACAGAATCAGCTGAGGAACTGGCGAGGTGAGGTAACTATGGCTTGTTCCGCTTCTCTGATCTTCCAGCATACACCCCAATAACTGGCTACAGGTTTGATTTTATTAATAAGAACTTCTAAGATTCATGCTACATGTGTCAACAAAATTATCTTATTTTGTTTTTGTTTTTTGTTTGTTTGTTTCTGAATTTGACAGATTACAGGTGTTTAAAGTATGTCTGTATCAGTGGTTCTCAACCTTTCTAATGATGAGAGTCTTTAATACAGTCCCTCGTGTTGTATTGACCTTCAACCATAAAATTGTTTCATTGCTACTTCATAACTGTATTTTTCTTACTATTATGATTTGTAATGTAAATATCTAATATGTGATCCCTGTGGGGGTCGTGACCCACAGGTTAAGAACAACTATGCAGCTAGATCAGGCCCTCTGGATAAGTGAGACAATTGAATAGCTTGAACTATTTGGGAGGCACCCAGGCAGTGGGACCAGGACCTGTCCTTAGTGCATGAGCTGGCTGTTTGGAACCTTGGGCTTACACAAGGACACTTTGCTCAGTCTGGAAGGAGGTGACAGGACCTGCCTGTACTGAATCCACCAGGTTTAAATGAATCCCCAGGGGAGTCTTGACCCTGGAGAAGATGGGAATGGAGGGGAGGGGATGGGGGAAAGGTGGGAGTGAGGCAGGAGGGTGGAGGACAGGGGACCCATGGCTTATGTGTAAAATTAAAACACAAAAATAATAATACTAAAAAAAGAACAACCTGTGTGATTCTCTGGATTTCTTCCATGTCTGTTCTTATGTTCCTCACCTTTAATTACTCATTTTGTTAATTGGATATTTCTTCCTCTGCCTTTTAGTTAATTTAGATAAGGGTTTGTCATTGATATTCATTTTTTGAAAGAACCAACTCTTCGTATCATTGATTCCTTGCATTGTCTGTACCAGGTCTCCTGTTTATGTACTATGCCTTTCAATTTAGTATTTTTATGGGACTACTGGGTATAAATGAGTGGGTCTCTGAATCTTGTGCTCCCTCTTCAGGCTCCTTCTCCTTTGTTGGTTTGCTATGCCCGACTCTGATATCATTTCTGTTTTATCTCATTATATTTTATTTAGTTATTTTTTTGTTGTTATCTCTTAAAAATCAGTTCTTTTCTAACAGGAGGCAGAAATGGAGTGGATCCAGAAAAGAGGGCAGGTAGTAAGTAACTGTGAATAGAGGTAGGCAAAATTGTAATCAGGACATATTATATGAGAAAAGAATCAATTTTCAATAAAAAGGAAAAATAAATTATTAGATAGTTCATTCATTTTACTCTTATGACTGCCCATAATTAAATAAATTATATCAATATATATACAACTCTTTATTTTAAATATGTTAATGCTATTCATCATTTACAATCACACCACAGAAATGATAATAGTTCAATAATTCCCCATTTCTGTGACACTTCCCAAAAATTGTGCTGCATTTGTTTTATATTCAATTATTTTTTTATTTTATTTTTATTTTTTTCCAGAGCTGAGGACCAAACCCAGGGCCTTGTGCTTGCTAGGCAAGCACTCTACCTCTGAGCTAAATCCCTAACCACTCAATTATTTAATTTTAACTTTTTATTATTGGGTACTTGTCTGTGCTATTCTTTTGGTATAAGAAAACAATTTATTACTCATATTTTTGTAAAATAACATAGTAAAGTATTTTAAATATGATTGTATATGCATATGTGTGTGTTTGGTAGTTCCTGTGACTGTATGTGTTCTAGTGTTGGTGTACATGTGTGCATACAAATGGAGTCCAGAGGCCATATATAGGTGTGTCCTCATTCATTTATTTATTTATTTATTCATTTATTATTTATTTATTTTACACAACATCTCTTGTTGGCCTGGAGTAGAAAAACTTGCTGGACTAGCTTCAGGGATCTGCTATTTGTGTTCAGGGAACTGAAGTAATACCTTCATAATTGCATGACAAGCATTTTAGCTGTGTCTCTCTAGCTATAAATATTATTTGTCATCTGGGTCAGGTGATACAATAATAATTAAGACAAAGTAACAAGGACATTTTTAATCAAAGCCTAATCAAATTTTACTTACATTTTGTTTTCTTTGTTTATAAAATTTTAAGCTTATTGAAAGATTATGTGGGGCTTTAGAGGGGAGCTTGTTTTATGTGTTTTTATTTTTTTTAGTACAGTAGATTGGCACAGGTGGTTTCACTGCAGACTCTGAAGTGTCACTTCACTCATATACAATGTTGTTTATTTTACATGTCACCACAGAGCTTATGGGTTTATTCTCTTTTATTCAAGATTCAAATTTTCCTACATTTATGTTTTGAGAGTTTGAATTCATTATACTTATTTTTGTAGACTATGGACATCATGATGGGAAATGAGAACTCATTTGCAAACAGATTTCAGGGGATTAAAGAAAAGAAATATATTTTCCAGTGCCTTGTTTATTTGAGTCACTGTTCTTCAAGTATTGTGAAAGTAACTCTTTTTCATGTTCAAGAACACTTACTCTTCCTGCACTCATATACTTGTCATTAAGTCCTAGCAAGGCACAGCAAATACACTAAGTGAAGCCCTCTACATCAAAACACTGACCACCACCAGGCAGTGGTGATGCACGTCTTTAATCCTAGCACTTGTGAGGCAGAGGCAGGTGGATTTCTGTAGGTCCGCAGCCAACCTGGTCTACAGAGTGAGATCCAGGACAGGCACAAAAACTACATAGAGAAACACAGTCTCGTGGAAAAAAAGAAACAAACAAACAAACAGACAAACAAAAACACTGACCATTATATATAAATCCATTTGCTAGTAAAGGTGCCAGCAATTAATTCCATAAAACAAATTGAAAATAATCTGATCAGATAGTTATTCCACCAGGACTTTATTCAGATTGTTCATAGTTCTGAAAGCCCTGTAAAGTCTGTTGAGCATTTAAACATTAAATAAATAAAGTGCTGATTGGCCAGTAGCCAGGCAGGAAGGATAGGGTTGGAGCCGCCCAGGCCTTTGGAATTTGCCCCATGTTGGGCACCAGATATGGGTGAAATGATTAAGGTCACTCCACGTAGTTAAAAGGGAAGTTTATTTTATGGGTTAACTTACAAATGAAGGGATAGGTTGCAAGGTCTGGGAAGGGGATGCCACAGTCCGGCAGTGTCCTCTCGAGAACTCTGCTGGGTCTACCTCCAGCATCCAGGTTCCTGGAACCAAAAGAAGCCTCTCATTCGGATCCTGGATCTTCAGCGTCCTCTCTCGGCCCTGCCTTGTGGGCGTGACCGTTACCGAAGCCTCAATGGGGGTTGGAACTTCCAGACCAAGGGTGGGATGGCTATCCACTACAGTTTTGACTTAACTTTTGCTGCTGTCACTTCCACTAATGCCCCCGCCCCATCATTAAGATGCTGTGGGATGTTCTGTATGTCAAATGTGTTGCTCTGATTGGTTAAAATAAATAAAGTGCTGATTGGCCAGTAGCCAAGCAGGAAGGATAGGGTAGGTGGGACAAGGAGGAAAAAATGCTGGGAAGTGAAGACTGGGGCGGAGAGACACTGCCAGTGGCCACCATTACAAGAAAGATGTAAGGTATTGGTAAGCCATGAGCCACATGGCAAAGTATAGATTAATAGAAATGGGCTAAATATAAGACTAAGAGCTAGACAGTGGTAGGCCTGAGCTAATGGCCAAGCAGTTTAAATAATATAAGGGTCTCTGTGTTTATTTTATAAGTGGGCTATCTAACAGGGCTTGGCAGGGGCTGGAGAGAAGGTCTCCAGCTACATTAAGATTTGTTGTTAAAAGCTGAAAGATGTATTCAATCTGATGAGAAACTGGAGTGTATGATAACATACATAAGTGGTCCCAAAAATTCTACCAAGGAACTCCCACAGTTGATAAACACCTTTAGTCATGTGGCTTGATAGAAGATTAACTAAAAACAAACAAACAAACAAAAATCAGTAGGTGTCCTATATTCAAATGAGCTAAGAAAGACATCAGAGAATCAACAACCTTTTCAAATGCCTCAATAATATAAAGTACCTTGGTGTAACTATAACCAAGCCAGTGAAATACCTGTATGACAAGAACTTCAAATTTTTGAAGGGTGAAATGGAAGAAGATCTCAGAAGATAGAAAGGTCTCCTATGCTCATGGAACAGTAGGATTAATGTAGTAAAAATGACTATCTTCCTAAAATCAATCTACAGATTCAATGCAATCCCCATAAAAATTCCCAACACAATTCTTTACAAACCTTAAAAGAACAATACTCAAATTCATATGGAAAAAAAAATCCAGGATAGTTAAAACAATCCTGTGCAATAAAAGATTTTCCGGAGGCATGACATCTCTGATATCTAGCTCTATCATGGAGCTATAGTAATAAAAACCACATGGTATTGCTATAAAGACAGAGGGTAGATCGATGGAATGGAATTGAAGACCAGATGTAAAGACACACCCCTATGGATACCTGATTTTTGACAAAGAAGCTAAAATTATATGATAAACAAAACAACAACAAAAAGAAGAAGAAGAAGAAGAAGAAGAAGAAGAAGAAGAAGAAGAAGAAGAAGAAGAAGAAAACATCTTCAACAAACGGTGCTGGTCTAACTGCATACCCACATGTAGACAAATGCAAATCTATCTGTATCTATCACCCTGTAGAAAACTCAAGTCCAAGTGGATCAAAGACCTAAACATAAATCCAGACATACTGAACCTGATAGAGGAGAAAGTGGGAAATAATCTTGAACTCATTGGTACAGTAAACCACTTCCTGAACAGAACATGAATAACATCAATATTCACTAAGATAGAAAATTAATAAATGGGACTACATGAAACTGAAATTTTTCTATAAGGCAAAGGACACCATAAATAGGATAAACAGCAGCCTATAGAATAGGAAAACAATCTTCACCAACCCCACATCCAACAAAGGGTTGATATCCAAAATATATAAAGAACTCAAGAAACTAGATATCAACAAACCAAATAATCCAATTAAAAATGGGGTACAAATGTAGAGAATTCTCAACAGATGAATCTTAAATGGCTGAGAAACATTTAAAGAAATGCTCAACATTCTTAACCATCAGGGAAATACAAATCAAAACAACTCTGAGATTTCATCTTACACCTGTTAGATGGCTAAGATTAAAAAAACACACACACAAGCAATAGCTTATGCTGGAGACAATGTGGAGCAAGGGAAACTCTCCTCCACTGTTGGTGGGAGTGCAAACTTGTACAGCCACTTTGAAAGTCAATGTGGAGGTTCCTCAGAAAACTAGAAATCAACCTACCACAAGACCCAGCTATACTACTCTTGGGCATAAACCCAAATGATGCTCAATCATACCACAAGGAAACTTGCTCAGCTATGTTCATAGCAGCTTTATTTGTAAAAACCAGGACTCGGAAAAAATCTAAATGCCCCTCAACTGAGGAAAGGATAAAGAAAATATGTTGCATTACACAATGGAGTATTATTAATTGTTAAAACCAGGGTCATTAGGAAATTTGAAGTCAATGGATGCAACTAGAAAAAGAATCATCCTGAGGGAGGTAATCTAGACAGAGAAAGACAAACATGATGTGAACTCACTCAACTAGAAGCATTAGGCTGGTTAAGCATTTGGCTGGTTATGCTTTTAGGCTTTGGAGCAGCACCGTTCAGCTGAGGTTCATTTGGATGAGGACTCAGAAGCTTCCAGTCTGAGGAAACATGACCAGCTGAGGAACTGGCAAGGTGAGGAAGCTGTGGCTTGTTCTGTCTCTCTGATCTTCCAGCATTCACCCCAATACCTGGCCTCAGGATTGATTTTATTAATAAGAACCTTTTAAGATTCCTGCTACACACTCATAAGTGGATATTAGCTGTAAAATAAAGGATAACTATGCTACAATCCACAGACCAAGACAGACTATGTAACAATGAGGATTCAGGGGAGGACACCCAGATCTCCCTGGGAAGGGGAAATAGAAGAGATTTCATGAGTGGACTGAGGGCAGGTGGGGAGGGGAACATGAGTGATCAAGTCCAGGGTTGGGGGAAGAAGGGCAATGTATTAAAAGAGACTACTGTAAGTGGGGCATTATGGGATCAGGTAAAAACCTGAAGTATGGGAATCTTCCAGGCATCTACAAGGAAGACCCCAGCTGATACTTCTAGCAATAACAGATACATAGCCTGAGCTAGTAATTTCCTGAGACCAGATTGCTTGCTAGCCTAATTGTCATCAGGAGGTGTCATTCAGCAACTGATGGAAAGAGATGCAGATCCATAGACAAATGATAAGCAGAGTTCAGGGAATCTTGCAGAATAGGAGGACAATGCACTGTAGGAGCCAGCAAGGTCAAGGACACCACAAGAAAACTCACAGAATCAACTAACCTTGATCACAGGGGTCACAGACACTGAAACTACAACCAGGGAGATTGAATGGCATTCTACATATATATTACAATTGTGTAGCTTGGTGGTCTTGTTGGACTCCTAAAATTAGCAACAGGGGCACACTTCAACTCTTTCACAGGATTTTGGGACCCCACTCCTCATATGGGGTCACCTTG
This sequence comes from Onychomys torridus, assembly GCF_903995425.1. Taxonomy (NCBI): domain Eukaryota; kingdom Metazoa; phylum Chordata; class Mammalia; order Rodentia; family Cricetidae; genus Onychomys; species Onychomys torridus. The sequence continues at coordinate 37,801,858 of NC_050465.1, forward strand.
CCAGGCCTTAATACATGGGAAAGTACTAGTTTTACTGCAACTTGATATGCCACAAGTTATTGATACTCATAGGAAACCTGCACTTCCCATAACAGAATGGAGGAGGATTGGTTTGGGGTGTGGAAACAGAGAGGGTATGGGTGGAGGGACTGGGAGGAGAGCTGGGAGGGGAAATTGCATCCAGGATTAAAATAAATAGTGTTTCTAGTGTGTCTTCATGTGTTAAGAAAATTATCTATCTATCTATCTATCTATCTATCATCTATCTATCTATTTATTTATTTATGAAAAGATTGGTTGTTAAAAAGATTAGCAATGATTTCATCTTTTAAATCAAAAGATGAAGTTGGACTAACTGGGTTAGAAATCTCCAACTACTTCAGACACAAGAAAAATATGGAAATACAAAATGATGAAAACCAGGCATCAATATCCCATCTAATGCAAAACAGTTCAGTATAATAATCTAGATTCTCTTTTACTTTTGAGAAAAGACCAAAGAAAAATAACTAAAACCACAAACTTAAAATATTTTCTCAGTTTTAATATACATGTCATTATATTATAGTTATTGAATATTATAGTTAATGAAATTTATGTGTGCTGTAATGCTCCCATAAGATATCACATAGTGATGTCATAATCATCTTATTTAGGGTAAGTGTACTTCATATTTCACCTCATGAGTCATCTCCCAGGATGTGGCACTTTTAGTAAGAGATGTAGCACTGTATATTCTTATAGTCTGTTTTAATGATTTTAGAAAATACCTCATAGTGGTAAACATATGAAACAGACAGCTATTTTTCTTATAGTTGCAAGAGTGAAAATTCTAAGATCCAGACAAAACATGTATTAGGTACTTTTTTGTAACTGTGACAAAATACCAGCAAAAGCACCTTAATGAAATAAAGGATTTATCTTGGCTCACAGTTTGAAGACACAATTAATCATGGCAGGGAATTCATAGCATCATGAGAAAGCACATCAGGTCACAGGCAGCGGTTGTGAAGAATAAAAGAGACACATGGATATTGGTGTTCAGCTCACTTTCACCTTCTCATTAAGTCTAGGACCCAAGTGCCATCCACATTTAGGTGATTCGTCTGAGATCTGTTAAATCATTCTGGAAACACTCCCATAGATACACATGGTTCTTTACCTACATGATAACTGCAAATCCTATTAAGTTATCAGTGACAATATAACCACCACATACCAGCAGATAGTAGGTATGATAGTTTTTCAGCTGTGTAGTGTTTCTAGTGTGTCTTCATGTGCCTAAAATAATCTCCCTGAATCTCCCCACCCCCCACTGGAGCATGAATGCTCTTCATGAACACTCCATTCTCATAACCCATAATCTCATGGTGGGTTTCTTTATTGTAAAACAAATAAAATAAAATAAAATAAAACTAAAAACCACTGACATAATCTACTTATGAGGAAAAATTTATTTTGTTTCACAGATTTAGACATGTCCATGCATGGTTACTGTGCCATGTTGCTTTTGGGCACATTATATTGACATACCGTGCAATAAACTGATTCACATCATGGGAAGCAAGTGGAAACAAAGGGATGAGGAGAAAGAGAAATAGAGGGAAGAGAGAGAGAGAAAAGTCCCAATGTCAATATCCCACAATATATCTCTGGAGACCTGCATTCCTTCCATTACATCCCATCCCTTAACTTTGAAATGTAGCCAACAGGGTGGCAAAGATGGGCTTTGGGACATGGACTTTGGGAGACTTTGGCAATCTAAATCATAACAGCTCTTTTTTGACTCATCTTATTACTTTTAAAGAGACACAAACTTTAAAATTTTATGTACACATGTAAGTTTTCAGTGCACAGCCTGTATCCCCCAATTAAGCAGAAGATAATATGCATGAAAACTTTAGCTGACATACAGAAACCATGTGTATAATTGTGAATTTTTTTATTTGATAAATCCCTGATATTTCCATCAATTTACTATTGCTATAAAACCTGGCTGATTAGAAATTTATTATTTTATAAATGCTAGATTTACCTCAAAATTCTACATTTAATAAATCATGAGTAGTATTCTATTCAAACTTTTTTTTCTTCTGTGAGTTCTAAGAAACCCCACTTTGGTAGTTTTGTTACTCTACAATATTCAAATGAATTAATAAATCTAGGGAGTTTAATATTTGGGGAGATAATTTACAACTATGCAGCAGCAGCCTAGTATCATGCTAGTCAAAGTCTTCATATGGTGTCTACATTAAATTCATGACAGAATCTGGGAAGGATCGCTTCTTACAGAGTATTTGTGTCTGTGTTAGTTTAAAAAATAAATATATTAATTCAGGAATTTTAAATAGTTTGAACTGGAACATATTAGCATCTTTCATGTTCTTCACATAGTCGGTCTTCACTTTTATGTGACTTTTGATAAACCGGTTTACATGTTACATAAGTTTTGAACATTTAATTTATCTATCTCCCCACAATGTAGGTTGCTATTAATTAGGTAAATTTGCTCTATGGTCATGTTTAATTCTTCCTGCTACTGAGTATTGTCTAAAATCCATTTTTTCTCATTTCATCTGTTCTTCAGATTCTAATAAGGACACTGCTATTTGAAAGCCTCCTGTGGAACTACCTCTCAACCTCACCTTGAGTGTAGGTGAAACCCTGCTCTGATCAGAAAGCTCTAGAGATACTCTATGATCTTCAATGGGGTCATCTCCCTAAATACTTCCTAACTGTTGTACTGGAGCAGGTCTTAAACTGAAAATTTTTAAAGAGTTTGATAATTACTAGTAGTTCACAATTTACATCATATTGAACTATTTCATGGAATAATAATGCATCTTAGTACAATGATTTTGTTCTATATTACTAATGTGCCAATTTACATATGAGAAAAACAAGGAGAAATAATAAATATATGACCAAAATCATGTAAAATAGAGACAGAGGGAAAAGCCTAAATTCTCAAGCTCCCTCCTTAGGAACAGCTCATCATTAATTTATGTTACTCTCTGCCAAAGTGCTGACCCTGCACACCCATGTGAGTGTATTAGTTACTAATGGGCTGCTCGGTTTCTTTTCCTAGTAGTCTTGGTTAGATACACCAGTTGATCTCTTAGATATCCTCAGATATAGTGACACTTGAAGCATCAGCATTTAAAAAATTACATTATAGTTGAAAATTTGTTCTGAATTCTGAGATGTTTTAAAAATAATTGGAAATAGTCCAGGTGTCAGCAAACTGGGACATAAGGTGATAAATACTTTAATTTCATTGGATTCAGCAGCATTGAGATATTTTTACCTATATTTCTTTCAGCACTTCAAAAATTCTATTTCAGCAAATAAAAGTTAATTAAAAACAAAAAATATGTGACTAGCAAAGCAAGAATTGTAAACTTTCTCATCCCTTTTAGGATAATACCTTAAATGTTTATTTGTGTTATAAAAATTGTTAAATATTTGTAATGTCTAATATATGTACATTTAATATATATACATATAATATCACATATCACAAATAGATAAAATATTAACAAAGGTATGAAGATATTTCATAATAGTAGTAAACAAATCTCAATTAGTACAGGACATTCACATTTGTGTTATTTAAATGATGAGGTTAAAAATATAGATAGAAATTTTTATTTTATTTTATTAAATTTTCCTTTTAGTTATTCCTGTGTCTTTCACATTATGCATCTTGACCCCATTAATTTTCTGGTCCCTTGGTATCTACCTTGCAAACCCCCATTAAAAAATTAAAATACAAATTGGAAAATTAAAGAAAATAAAAGGAAAAATCTTGTCATGGATAATAGTGTGATAGAGTGAGTCATGTGATAAACAATTTTATCCAGGTATCTTTACTTGAAAGTGTTCATTTCAAAGAGACATGGCTCTGGTTCAAGGCCTCTGGTTCCTGCTACTCTATCGATGTTGGGGCCCTCACTAGGACTCCTCTTAGATATCCTCTTGTTGCCCTGTGTTGTGTAGATCCTGCAGCGTTGGGTCTGAAGGACTGGTACCTTCACTTGCTCCCACAGATCACAGGTTGGATGTGGGGGTGGACCAACACTTAACCCTGGTTCTGGGCCTGGGTATTTGCAGGGTTGGTCAGCCCACCAGCTCTGCTCTCTCTCATCCACACCACCAGCATTGTCCCAGATAGTTCACCCCTTGCAGCAATGAGCCGGGGCAGGGCCAGTCCATGCTCCTGCTTTATGGTTGGCTCTCCCACCCATGGACCATCAGGGCCAGCTCTGCTGTGCTGCCCAGGCAAGGTGCAAGAACCACTCTCCCTATGGCTTCAGCTGGTGAGTGGCAGGGACAGATCTTCCTCAAGTATGACATCAGAGCCAGCTCCCCCACCCACCACAGGTGGCCAGGGTAGTTGGGGGAGAATATCTGTCCCCTAAACTCACCACCATAAGACAGATGAGGAGCAGGACCAGATGTCCCGCACTCAAGTTCTCAGGGTGGTTCACTCATACCCTCGTCAGTAGAGTCAGCTGTGCTGAGCTGTCCAGTAGAGGTGAAGGGCCCTCTTTCCTGAGTAATGCTGCTGGTAATGGGGAGGGTCAGCTCCCTCACCCACCACAGGTGTCGGGGGCAAGGTGGAGGGTTTATTGCCTGTCCACCACATGGCAAATGAGGAGTGGAGGGATGTTACCAGCTGCCCTACACTTACACCTTTGCGGCCAGCCCATCCGTGCCTCTGTCATAGGGTTAGCTCTGTTGTGCTTCCCTGAAGAGATACAGCACAGGCTTTTCTGAGTGTTACAGGTGGTAAAGAGGAGAGTCAGCTCCCTCACCAGATGGAGGCAGTAGGGGCAAGGGGGAAGGGCATCTTTCCCTTATGCCCCCCACCCCTGCCACACCCACCCACAGATGAGAAAGATTGTACCATCTATGCCCCTCTCACGCGATCAGGCATAGCTCTCTCGCACACCTCTCTACAGGGTGAACTCTACTGTGATGTCTAGGCAAGACACAGGTCTCATTCCCCCAAGTAATACAGCTGATGCGGGTTGGGGCAAGTCCCCCCACCTGCTGCAGGTGGCAATGGGAAAGGGAGGAGAGCACTTTCTTTCACCCATACCACCACTTGGCAAATGAGAGGGGTGCAACCTGCTCTTCCATTCTCATGCCCTTAGGGCCAGATCTCCTAAGCCTGTGCAAATAGGGTCAGCTCTATTGTGCTGGCCAGGTGAGGTATAGGATCCTCTCTCCTGATTGCTTCACCCTGTGAGGAGCAGGACCAGTTCTCCCTAGTGTTGCAGCCAGTGAGGGTGGGGCCAACTCTTTGCAGCCCTGCCCTCTTGGTCTTGGGTGGTATCAGGAGCCACAGCCTCAACAGAGACCATGACTGCATCATGGCCAAGAAGCCAGACATTGGCCTTGGCAGCAGCCCAGGCCCAGACATCACCATGACCATGGGCGGCGCTCGAGTCACCCACCTCAGCTGGCTCCTTACTTCTTTCTCCTCCTCAGATATGCTTCTGTTCACAGGACATGGATCATCAGACTCTCTCTCCTGTACCACACAGTACATTTGCTCACCCAATAGTGCCCATCTGCTCAATCCTGCAAAGTGGTCGGGTGACCCTGTGTTTTCTTCTCAGAGCCCAGGACAGATTGTTCCAGGCTTGCATGTGGGTCTTCTTGTCCTTCTCAATTTGTCATGGTGCTGGGCACGACCATGCTTCCTCATCACAGAGAAATCATAATAGTGCCCAACTGCCCAGCACTTCTGGCACCAGGCAGGATCCTGGTTGGTAAAGAGGTTGCTGTTGTTGGAGCCCTTTTGTGGGCCAGGCTAGAGTCCCATCTGTCCCACCCATAGTGTTATCCCAGACAGGGCTTGAAACCCAATCTACATTGGGGTGAGTTGCACCTGCCCTACTATTATGTTCACTACTATTATAATATAAACATTATATGTAATAATATAATATATACATACTATAATATAAACATAGTAGTAGTGAATGAATTTCAATTAGTATCTGACATTTACATTTTTGTTATTTGAATGATGAGGTTAAATATATAGATAGAAAAATTTAAATCATCTTAAAATAATTTTATGATGAAAGATAACAGAAAATGCACAGAATGCAACATTATTGTTAAGTGGCTTAACAATGAAATCTAACTATAAAATAATTGAAATGTTTCATGTATTTCATAGGATTTTGTATTTCTCTTGTAATCAATCATATCATTCATCTCAGTATAAATTATTAATGCAGCATTTATGGCATTTATGTGTTGCGGAATATTCCTTTACACTGTGTGAAGATATTTCACTGTGATTGGTTTAATATAAAGCTGTACAGCCAATAGCTAGGCAGGATTTTCCTGGCAGAGAGAATGCTGGGACAAAGAAGGGTAGAATTGCTAGGAGTTGGCAGCAAGACACTGAGGAAGCAGCAAAGCAACATGGGCAAAGTAAAGGTAATAAAGCCACAAGGCAGAAAGTAAATTCATGGAAATGGGTTAATTTAAGTTATAAGACCTAGTTAGAAACAAGCCTAACCTATTGGCCAAGCCTTCATAAGTAGTAAGAAGTCTCTGTGTTGTGATTTGGGAGTGGGCAGCAAGGACAGAAAAATCTGCCTACATTTCTGCTTATTTTATTAAAATCTAGACAAAATTTGGACTTTGTTCATGATCTGCATACATTCAGCTCTTCCTGATTTTTCTCAATCATATGTTCTTAACTGTCTTTCTTCCAAGCTTTGTCTATTTCTTCAATGTTGTGTTTTCATGACACTGATGTTTTCCATATGCTGTAGCTCATCTATCTATTGTAAGATAACCATATCCATATGCCACAGTTAGTTCATCTATACACTCTGTGCATATATATGGCATTTCTAGTCTTGATGTATGTAAGCAATGCTATTATCAACTCTCTTCATGTTTATGACAATGTACATATCATTTTTGTGTAATATAGATTCAGACAGAAATGTAGGGTTATAGGCTATGTATATCTCTTTATGGAACAATACATAATCTCATTCCTTTGGACTTCTACTTTTATGTTTGACATAAAATATTTCCTATTTCCCTATCATTGCTCTACATTTTCTCACCATACACACAAGTTGAATAATTTCCTTAGATACATTGAGTGTGCGACAGTATCTCAGTGTATTTACCTGATTACTGACAAGTTGAGAACACTTTCATTCATCTTTTCTAGCATTTGACTTTCCTTTCTTTTGAAGTGACTTTTTATATTGTTAAATATATCTCTGTTTGGGGGTCCTGCATTTGATTGTTTTTTAGTGTTTGGGCTCAAACTAAGGGCTTCATGCATTTTAGAGAAGCACTCTACTACTGGCCTACATCACCAGATATTTGTGGACTTTTTCATTGATCAATTAATATGTTTAATATATTCTAAGTACAAAGTATTTTTAGTTTTGAGATTGTAATAACAACATCTCTCCCATTTCTTCCCTTCAAACCCCCCCAATGACCTATCCTTGCAAATTCATGGCCTCTGTCACATTAACTGTATATATTTATATTTTTCCTCAAATGTAGCCCTCTCAGTTTGTATAACTTCTCTGGTATGGTTTTAGGGTTGATCATTTTGCATGTGACAACCAATTGGTTCTTCCCTGGAGAACACTGTTTCTTTTACTCTTAGCCTTCATTGATTGGCAGTAGTTCTTTTTGTAGGTATAAGGCCTTATGGTCTCTTCCACAGCTAGTTTGGCATGTCTATTGGTGTCATCTTTTCTCAGCTCATGTTTGTACAGCTCTGTTGGTGAGACTTTATTGGTGTAGTTCTGACATTGCTAGGAAAAATAGTCTTACAACAACTCTCTGACCTGCTGGCTTTTATAATCTTCCCATAACCTCTTCAGCAATGTTCCCTGGGTCTTAGATTCAAGAGTGATCAGTATTGATGGTTCCATGTAAATTTCCAAAAGAAGGAGGCAACCCAGTGTCTTACTCAGCTATAAAATCTATAAACCACAACCAGTATGGAATCATGTCCTAAGGGTACAGTACTGATATGCATACCTTGACAATAATGAAAAGCTTTCTAATTGGACTTAAAAGCCAATTAACAAGAAGGAAAACATGTGTGGTGATGGAATGCTAGCTAACTACTCATTGTTAGTGAAGTCATGAATATTTGTGGAGAAACTACAGCTACTAATTTACTAAACCAGCAATATTGCCTAAAAACATTCCAAACACTTGCTCTTATACATAGAGATAAATGTAGTCCCCACCCCCAACAAAGTGTTTTAAATGCATTTCAAACACATTATCCAATTTTGTGGTTTGTATCTTTTATTTTGTGACATTTTAGTAGGAAAAAAATTAAGAGCTACTGTACATGTGCTAAGGATCAACTTCACGAAGTAAAGAACTAAACAAAACACAGTATAAGGAACAATCATACAATTGTGAGTTATGTGAAAGTAAGAGTTTCTATCTTTCTAAAAAAGAAATCTGAACACCAACACAGCCACTAGATCTACAATCTGTGCTAGCTACAAGGCATACTAGGGCAATGGTGGTGCAGAACATGTAGGAGGGGCCAGCAAAAGTTTGGCTTAACTTCAGGCCCATGCCATGAGAGGGAGCTCATACCCTACACTATCTGAATGGCCAGGAACCTGAAACTGGACAACAGAGACCTAGTGTAGAACTGAGATGAATGGTCAAAAGGGGGGGAGGAAACAATAAAGTGATTCCTAATGATATTCTGTATACACATTGATCAGTGTTTTATCCAGGTGTCATCTGAAAGGCTTCCTCCAGCAGCAGATGGGAGCAGCAGGAGAGACCCACAGCCAGTCATTATGTAGAGATTCTAAACTGTGGGTTTCAAAGAGGTCCTTCCCCTTGAAGCTTGGAGAAGCCCATGGAAGAGGAGGAAGAAAGACTGTCAGAGTCACAGGGGATGGAGGACACCAGAAGAACATGATTCATCAAATTAACGAAGCAGGTCTCTCAAGAGCTCAGCGACTCAAGGCAAACACTGGGCTCACGGGTGTCTAAACCAGGTTCTCTGTGTATATGTGTGGCTGTCAGTTTTTGGGATTTTTTGTTTTGTTGTTTTTTGGTGGGGAGGCGTCTAAACGTGGGAGGTTTATCTCTGACTCTTTTACCTGTTCTGGGGACTCTGTTCCTCCTGTTGGGTTCCCTGTCCAGCCTCAATATGAGGAGGGCTTTTGCCTCGTGCTATTGTGTGTTGTTTGGTCTTGTGTGGATGCCATCTCTTGGAGGACTGCACTGTTCTGAAGAGGAAATGGAGGTTGAGTGGATCTGTTGGAGAGAGGAGGTGGGAGTAAAATGGGAAGGGTGGAGGGAGGGAAACTGTGGTTGGGATGTATTGTATGAGAGTATTTATTTTCAATGAGAAAAAGAGAGAGAAAGAAAGGAAGGAAGGAAGGAAAGGAGAAAGAAAGAAAGAGAGAGGGGGAGAGGAAGGGGGGAGGAAGTAAGGAAAGAAAAAAGAAACAGAAAACTCTGGGACTATCTAGCAGAAATGGGGTATCAGAAGGTGGAATACAGACTCTGACAAATTAATCTAACCATATTACAAACATGTTTCACATATTATTAAATATGTAAAACTAAAAGCTGTTTATGAACAGTGTTCCATTTTCATAAGTCCACAGGATAGCAAATCTAAAAGTACTGAATAAGCAAATAAATTCTACAAGAAAAGAAAGACAAAAATTGTAGCTAAAAGGAGCTATGTTTAATATTTTCAGATTCAGAGAGAGAATATAGATGTTATTTATATATGTAAATATAAGTTAATATGCATATATATGTAAATACAAGCAAATTGGGATGAACAGTGATTGGCTTATGAGAACAAACTTATTGTACATGAAGAACTAAGGATAACCAAGGAACACTGAAAGCAGGAGAAATAGTTTTCCCTGTGAAGAGCCCATCCACTTGTTATCTCATGATCACTTCTGAAATCACGCATAACTACACAGGCTTAGCAGGTTACATTCAGGAAGATGTATATATTTATAAATATATTTGCATGTAATAACAATAAAAAGAGGATATGAATTTGGAAGAGTGCAAAGAGAAGTTTATGGGAGGGCTTGGACAGAGAAAATGGGTGGGAGAAACTCAGGAATTATAACCTCAAAAATAAAATAAAAAATACCTTACATTAAAAAGACTGAACCTATGGTAATAGGTTAAAATTTGAGATAGTTACAGATTTCTGCTTACTTTGATTACAACATATATAGATATAGACACATTAAAAATACTTAAGAGATATGCACAGAATATTCCACATGAACATCAAAGAACATACATTGTAGTCAGTAGTTTGTGGAAGTATCTCTAAAATAAACCATATCTTGTGACACAAAACAACCTTTGCTAATTTTAGAAAATTAAGATAACTCAGTTTACTTCATCTGAATATAAGGCAAAAAATGTAAGATAGCAAACAAATCTATGCTAAGTACACAAATCCATGCAAATTACATATCTCATTACTGAATAATGACAGGATCAAAGAAGAAATCAAGAAAAATAGAAAGGGTCCTGAAACAAAATGGAAATAAAAGCAAAACACAACAAAACTTCTGGGACACATTAAAAAGGCGTCCTATGCGGGAAATTTAAAAACTCATGAATTAATAAGTCAGAAAGAGTAAAGTAATGGTACAACTCAGTAAATGAATTCTACTACACAAAATTTAGGAAAAAAGGAACAAACCAAGTCTGATCCAGTTGACAGCAAGATTTAATAAAAAAAAAAAAACCTCAGTGGAAATCAATAAAATAGAAACAAAGAAAGTAATACAAAGAGTCAAGAATCTAAGGTCTGGTTTTTGTTTGTTTGTTTTTTGTTTGTTTGTTTGTTTTTTAGACAATGGACAAGATTAACAGGTCCTTTAACCAACTAACTAACCCAAAGAAACAGATGACCTAAGTAAACTGAATCAGAAATGAACAAGGAAACAGGAAACATTACAACAGACACCAAAATATTTAGAATATTATACAGGGATATCTTAAAAACCTACATTCAATTAAGTTGGAAAATATAAAAGAAATTGATGAATTTGGGGTTTCATAAATTCTAGATTCATCCAAAACACCAAAAGTAAAGTAAGAAGAGATCAACAACCCTAATAGATTCCTTCCCACCCCCACTAGACCCCCCCCCCCTGTGGAGAAAATTAAACAGTGATTAAAAAAAAAAAAAAAAAACTCAGGACTGAAAACATCTCAGGCCCACCTGAAATCTATCACACTTTAAAAGAAGATCTTCAACCAATACTTCTTATATTGTTAAAAAATAAAACCAGAAAAAGAAAAAAAATATGAGAAGAGAGAAATGAGAAACAGAAGGAAACTTCAAAACTCTTACAAAGGCAGTACTAAACTAATTAAAGAAATATAAAGTCATAACCAGAAGAAAAGAAAGAAGGGAGGGAGGGAGGGGGGAGGGAAAGTGTGTGTGTGTGTGTGTGTGTGTGTGTGTGTGAGAGAGAGAGAGAGAGAGAGAGAGAGAGAGAGAGAGAGAGGAGTGAAAGAAAAAACAATCAAATATCTCTGAAAGACATCAATGCATAAAAGTTCAAAAAGTAGCTGCTAACTTATATCTGGACACGTACATGTACAGAGGCCATCCACCACAACTGAGTGGGAGGGGGCAAGGCATGAAAGTGACTGAAAAGAAATTTTGCAATTATATTTTAACTTAAAAAATATTATTTTTTTTTTAAATTTTAGTCAAACTCAAAAGGTAGAAGGAGGAAAGAAAGGAAGGGAAGGGTCCATTCTACAGTTCAGAGCATAATCTTACACCTTGGAACACAGTGACTGAATTCCAAACACGTATATTTTTTCTAAAAAACAGTAGTTTTCAGTTAGAGTTGGCAGACAACGTTATCAAAGCACGTATCTCCTCATCAGTAATAGCATGTTGATACCATGGCACTGAGATACAATGCAATGGGAAGAGTCAGTGTGTCTTTGTTATTCTTCCTTAAAAGAGAAACATGCCTATGTCTAGACCTAATAAGACACCAGGAGAACACAGAAGTATGGAAATCATACACAAATATCTGAACTGCAATTTTCAAAATTCCAAGTTCGTAAGAAAGAAAACCTGAAAAACTACCATAGAGTACAGGGTCAAAGTACATATAATGGTTGAAATTAATCTGAGAGAACATATGCTTAAGTTTGTACTGTTGCACCAACATACATTTCTTCTTGAGAGCTACCCAGTGATGATTTCTGAGTGCTAGTACTAGAAAATGTGAAGTAAAAGAAATTGAAGAACGCTTTACTCTCTCCAAAAGGTTCTATTTATATAAAATTATCTCCAACATAAGGTAGCTTTCAAAATTGTGTTTTCTTACATGAGTACCCCTTTTCAATGTAATTAAACATACAAGACTCTGAAAATTGTCTCGTATCAAAATCTGCATGTTGTTAGAAGCTCTGTGTGAATATTTGGCAGGACATTTTTGAGTTTTCATTTATCTGTGGCTTACAGGGCAGGGAATGACAGTGTTTAATCTTCCAGTTAGTATCACTTGAATGTATATTGTTCAAAATATTCAGTTTTTAAACAACATTATAATTAAGAGGGGAAAGTTTCCATGTCAACAATGTTGTTGAACAAAATAGAGCAAAATAGGATAAGAAAACTAAACCTGCAATGAATTCAAATGCAATGTAGGAGAGTGTGAATACGTAGATTAAAGAAGTATCAAAAATGGCAGAAGTTATATGGACCCATACAGAACTCTGATTATTTGTTTAGTCAACTTAATCAAAGTGAGACAGTAAGTGAGAAGGAACCTTTAGTGTGTGTTTTTACTGTGGATTAACAATTTTATAACATAACCATATCATGGATAGCTTCAAAAAAAAAAAAAAACCAGATCATCCTGCTTACAAAAATACCATTTATTGGGTATAAAAGATGTATTTGAGGTGTCTTAACAGCCTACTCTATAGTTTTGCTTCCACCATTAGTGAAATGAGCATAAGCCAGTTAGACACCACCACCTGCTATTCTAAGAAAAATCTTTGAGTCAGTCATGACACACTGGCAAATTGACCAGCAGAACATCTGAGCCATGACAGCAAATATTTCAAGCATAAAGTAATTATTGTCCTTCAAAACCATGGGCATGCTCCAGAATCAAAGCACAGCACTGTAGAATAAGCCCATTCACAATATTTACTGCCTGCGTGGATAGGTCTGTTTCTTTCAATACAAGCCAGGAACAACAATGGCACAGAAAACTATCTTTAGGGATCCAACATGAAGATCATCATCATATATAAGGAAACACTACAGTAGTGACCCTGTGAGGATTTTGAGCAAATCAAATCACATATAAAATATGAGTGATGAGTGTACACTTTGTTTCCTTAGGAGATACTGGAATATCAAACCAAAACAAACAAATGGGGAGAAGTGGAGACTAAAGCCAGTATTGCCTATGCTGAGTTCCCATGTGATTTGCTAACTTAGGAAATGAAGTAATGATGGTGAACATTGTTCTGTGAACTCTGGGTAAGAGGAGCAGAGGAGACAATCTCCACTGAGGACAGAATGTATACCCCTTTGTGTATCAGATTGCTGAGGACTGTATTTAATTGTAAGACACATTTAAGATAATTAGGATATGACTGAAAATGTCAGCTTGAGGACCATCTGCCTAGATCTTAATTATAAACAATATTTTCTCATACTCACAGACGATGACAGCTTTGAGCCTCATTGCAAACCAAAGCTGAATTTCTCAGAATCCATCTAGATGAACCCTGAACATATTTGAGGGAACATCTCACAGAGGGTAAAATATTTGGGGTACATTATCAAGTCTCCACAGGCTAGGCCAAAAAAATATGCTAGGATGGCAATGGTATACCCAAGTATATCCCAGGGAAAAAAAAAAAAAAAAAAAAACACCTCAGACAGAAGATAGGAACTCAGTCCATAATACCCATAGAGTCCAAGTAAACAACTGCCCTTTGCTTCATTCATGAATGTGACTAAAGTTAAAGATTGTTTTCTGATTAGAGAACAGTGATTTAGGCTTACACTCCACTTTATTTATAAAGAGATAAATTAGAGCATAACAAACAGTCTACCAGAATTATAAGAAATATAATATGACTATTTTTGTAGTCTAGTTTCTAATTTTCTATTGAATATTTTATGAGCGATTATGTGCAAATGTTAAATATCTTATTTCTTCTTGGCTTTTAAATCTCTAAATCTCTATTCAAGTATTAAATCAAGATACGTTTATTTCTGAAAATGTCTATCTAATCACTACTATCAGGTTTAATGCGAGGCTTCCTAAAGATGGAAATATTTCAGGACAATGTGATAATGACCAATTGGATTTCAGAGGCTGGTTTTACTAATTGACAAGCAAAGATTTTCAAGGTTCTTTGTAGTTAGATAACATTATTTCCTAATTTTATCACAAACTGGTGACACAGTATTAGAATATCCTTTAAACCTGAAAAAAAAAAAAGAGAAATTTAATGAAATGTCAACTCTCAACTACATCCTTTTGAGGTTCTCTGAGTCAAGATAAGGGTCTAACTTGCAAATTTACTAGGTAGAAAAAATGAACTAAATTTATTATTATTTAAGCCTAATTTCATTGAGCATTACAGAGAGAAGTCTTATGTAGATAGCTAGATAATGATAGACTAGATAGATAAAGATAGATGATAGATTGACAGACATATAGACAGTCAGATGGATAGATAGATGAACAATAAATTAATACTTTGATAAAATAAAAAAAATATAAGGCATTAATAATATAAATAATGTAACCTGAGTTTTGTGATCCAACTTAATCTACAAGTATGTGAGATCTTGTTGAACTGATAATGTGTTGTTATTTTATTTCAGATACAATGTGGTAGCCTTCCACTACTATCAACCTTATTCTTCAAAATGACTCAAGGGACTACTACTAAATGTTCATAAAACAGATGCATGGTGAATTCCTCCCAACAAAATGGCATTTGTCTGCCGTCAGTTACTCACTGATTAACCTTCTGCCCATGGACTTTGAACCACTTCTGGTATTAAAAGCACCAGATTCTTTATTGCACAGAAATAATTTCACTTTATAGAGTATTACTATGCAAATGACTCAAATTAGTGCTCTTATATGGTGGTTAATTGAGTTTTAGTAATACAAATACTTAATTTTCACTTCCAAAAAGTTTACTTCCTTGGAGCTCAAACATGAAACCCAAACACAATCCAATTATTCGTAATCTATCTGGGGTACACTCCCTGGGGTGCTTCTGAAGCCCCTCCTTTCAGTGACAGAAGCCTCCTCTTACAAGTGGCTCCTCAAGCTTGATCTACATTTCTTGAAGAATATTGAACATATTAGTGAACTAATTTGTGGTAATCTTCAGGCTCTTGACCCAGAACTTAGCCTGCCTAGGATTCACACTGACCATGGTGTTCCAGATTCCTTCCTGAAATTCCTCATTATTCCTACCTCATCAGTTACTTGAGTTTTTCATTATAGCTTTCAGAACCTCTTGCCTCTGTAAACAGGTGCATCTACTCGTGAAACCAGAACGAGGTCTCCATGTTACAGCATGTACTAAATAACATCATATTCCAAATGCAATGGACCAACAGACCATGTAAAATACAGGTTTTTTTTTTAACTGAATCACTACCAATAATTTTTTTCTCCTGATGATATTTTGTTTCAGTTGAGTGACCACAGTCATTTCCAGCTGTACATTTAGCATGCTTAGCATGTGGAAAAAAATAGGGCTCTCTTACTGCACAAATCATTACAAATTGCATTTCTGTATTTTTTTCTTTCTTTGTGTTCAGTACATCCCTACCACAGTCTCTCCTCCCTCCACTACTCATGCCATCTTACTACCATCAATTTTTACAGAATCCAGCTTTGCCACTCCCAAACTGTAAATCTAGGATGATAAAACAAATTCACTTCCTTACGCCTGTGCTTATTGTCATTCAGACTTTAGTATTACAGCACTTAGATCCCACTGCAGTCATGTAGATTTCTCACTCTCATATTCTTAATCTGTGCCTTAAACATGCAATGTTTGCAGAGTCAATGTTACTTAATGTCCAGCTATGCCACATGGGTGCATGCGTCCCCATATACAAATGTGCATAAATCTTTTCCACACATACTCACACACATGTACACTCAAAGAAAGTGATGATAAATAATTATGAAATATGAGAACATAAAAATGTATTTTCAAAAGTAAGTGCTTCCAGGAGTGGGGACACACATCTCTAGTCACAACATTAACAAAGCCGAAGCAAAAGGATTACAAGTCCACAGTCAGTCTGAGCTACATAATGAGACTTTGCATAAAGAATTAAAGCAAGAAAATAAAATGCAAACACAAATTACTAATGTGTAGAATTTGGCAGAACTACAGTCATTTTATTTATTCACTTATTCTTAGTTTTATGAGAATTTTGAGAATTTTTCATCCTGTTTACCCCATTTCCCCCGACACTTCTCCTATTCCTTCCTACCCAAGTTTGTCTCCATTATTTTCCCCATCTAGGTGAATATTTGTTCTTCTCAAATATTCTTCAGTGTGTAGCCTTCCACTTAAGTGTGGTTGCTGTCTCAAGGGCTACCCACTTAGAGAAAACTGACTTTTCCTTTCCCAGCTGCTAACAATTGCCAAAGACTCACCAGCTAAGGGTAAACTTTAGTGCCAGCCTCCTTTTTCACCTTGAGATTTGGTCTGGCTTGTGCTAACACAGGTAATATGAAGGCTGTCATATCTGTTTAGTTGTCCTGCCAAGCCCAGAAGATACTATTTTTGTAGCTGTCTACCACATCTGGCTCTTGCACACTTTCCATAATGATCCCTGGCCTTTGGACTAGGGAGAAGGTGCTATATATGGTCTAATTAGGACTGAAATTCCAGAAATCTCTTTTTCTCTTCATCATGGCCAGTTTTGGGTCTCCATAATCACCACATACTGTGAACAGAAGCTACTCTGAGGAGAGCTGAGAGGTGCCTTAATCTATGTGTATAATGATACGTCATTAGGAGTTCATTTAACATAATATCAATTGAAAAATAATAGTAGTTGGCCATCCTAGGGTCTATGGCCTGTTTAAAATAGGTTCTTAGCTTGATAATTTGATTTTATTTCCACAGTGTTATATTATTTCTTAAGTAAACTGGAATCTAGTGGATATTTTAAAATATATTGTGATATTAACTCTAATGAAATTATTTGTGAGTATGTCTACATAGCAAAGATCTAAGATATGTTGATTTTCAATTCCTGCAGAAATACTCTGTCTCTCTGTCTCTGTCTCTGTCTCTCTCTCTCTCTCTCTCTCACACACACACACACACACACACACACACAAACACATGCCTTAGGTAAAGACAGGACATGAAAATTTGATGTATTGTCTCTACAGTGATTAGATTCTTACAGAGAAGCTTGAGCATATTATTTGCATGGAATTAACATCTCTATTCAGCCAATTTTACAGTAATCTAATGGAAGATTATCTTATATGGACCTGGACTTATCTACTATTTTTTCAGTAGTTTTAGTTACTTAAGGGAAATATTTTTGTATTTGCCAATATTCTGTTGCTTCTGTGGAATGTAATTCAATAATCTTCCAGCAAAAACTTCACATCAAGATGCATGAATTTATATTTTAACAGTTTCTTCTTTTAACTTTCTGGTATTGACTCACAGATGACAGAATGCTATTTCTTCTCTTTGTCATCTGTTCAGTTCCCAAAAAGACTGTGTGGGCAAAAGGCTACTGTGTGGGCCTGGTCAAACTCAGGGGTTATTCTGTAGCAATGACTGCACTGGAACATAGTGAAACTGAGATGCAGGGTGTATGAACAACAAGACCTTTCTCCATGTAGTTTATTGTGTGACCCAAGGAACTAGGATGTCAATCAAACACAGTCACTAAAGAAATAACTCCAAGTTATTTTTCTTACACCAAAAGAAGTTAAAGATACAGACTTAGACGGACATATGCAAAGTAGAGTGAGATTTCATAAGAATTTCTCAGAAAAGTGAGAATTGGGGAATTATGAGGATTTAATGAAAGTTATTCCTGAGACTATCATGAATTTTCAGACCTGGAAAAGACCATCTCAGTTATTTGTCCATGGGGTTTTACAAACTGTGGCAGAATTTGGAGGAAGGCTGAGATAATCTTTATTAAGACTGGCTTATTTGGATGGATATCACAGACAGAGTCAATGGACTGCTCATGGGATCTATGCATGTCTTCCTAGTTCACCCAGGGAGATGATTATGCACAGTTCATGTACTATTCACCCAGTTAGTGATATTCAAAGCCCACCTCTGTCCATCTTTGATATCAGTTTTGTTAGTAATTGACTTTGACATTGTACCATCTGTTAGTCACTAGCTGATGAAACTTCTTTTTAGCAGCCTCCTTTATTACAACCAAGCGTAATATATTTACCTATGGTAGAAACAAAGATATATGAGAGAGCAATAATGTCTAGCATCCATGCCTCAGGAGAATCCTTAAGAGCTAGCCAGCCAGACTGTCGACTACACTTGTTTCTCAGATTCTGTTTGCTACCTGTTTAGTATGGCTATCCCATACCCAGCTACAAGCTCCATTAATTCTTATTTCTTGGGCTCCTAGCTTAATTATTTTTACCTTACTGTTGCTTTTAACTCTAACATTCATTTCTATTGTATCATGTGTGAACAACCAATAGTTCTCACCATAAATTTTGCTTTACTGCCTATCATAGTTAGCTTCTGTACCACTTGGATATGTTCTTACCCAATTGCTCTTACAGATACTGTAAACCCATGGTTGTAAGAGGACCAGATATCTTGAGTTGGACCTCATACCTGAGAAGACTTTTTAAGAGAGTAAGTTTTATGGAACCACAGTAAGTGGCCTTTGGAAAGATCTCCAAAGTCTTCCAGAGGTCCCAGTGAGTTACTCACTATAGTTCCCTGCTTGCCACAGTGACTCCTGTAACATCCAAAAAACCTCTAATATTCCCAAACACTCATGGCACCCTTCCTTCATCAGAGTGGTCTTTGAGGGTGGAGTCATATTTTCTTATTTGTTGTTCTAACTCAGAGCTACAGGAAGAAAATTTCCTGCAGCAATTTAACCTTTTGAATTTTATTTCCTGAAAATAGTTAATTTATAATAGCAGTTAATTATTTATTAAATATTTTTCATTTATATTATCATGTGATATATTATTTTGACTGATACAAATAAGAGCTTCTGGTAAAAGAAAGCTCAGACCTGCTTGCTGTAAAGCAATTTTAAATAACATTAATCTAAAATATGAAGGACTAATCAAAGGCCCATATGTGGTCACTGTATATTCCCTAAATTCCAATGTATTCTCAGTTTTGAAAGAAATTTTATGGAAAATTCAGATTTAATTAGTATATACATTGCAGAGTATAACTATTACTATTTAAAAGGAAAACTGTTGTAACATTTTATACTAATTAATAATATAACAACAATAATGAGCTATTAATTCCATATTAAAATCTCACTATATAACATTAAGTTTATCCTGATTGTATATTGAAGTTGAATTTGTTATTCACAAAAAACTGTATATTTTATTCTACTTCCATCCTGCCCTTAATTGTTAACCAATGTATTCAGAACTAAATAATACTTTGTATGTGTATTATACCTATGACCACAGGTTTGTGAATTTTAAATATTTCTTCTCTGTTGTTATCTGTTTTATATTATCTACAGTGGCTGCCCCTTAAGCAACTGCTTCAGACACAAGGGCCGCAGTCTGGGGGGATTCTGTTCTCACAGGCACCGACTCTTTCAAAGCTGCTAAGGGAACTTATCTAAATCTAAAGAACTCATGATTCAATGGTTTAGGTAGAATTCTGCTTGCTCAGAGATGATGAATAGCAAGTAGCCAAGCTTCTCCCTTTGCTGGTGTCTTCCCACCCAACCCTCACCTGCCATCTCCCAAGCCTGCATCCTTCTTTCAGCCCCCACTTTAAAAACCCTGGCTAAATGTGGTTTCTTTTCTCCACTTCCTGTCAGCTACTTGCTGACTCAGCCTCCTGCTGTGGGATGTTTTGTAAGTTCAATGTGTTGCTCTGGTGGGTTAATAAATAAAACACTGATTGGCCAGTTGCCAGGAAGTAAGTATAGGTGGTACAAGGAGAGAGGAGAATTCCGGGAAGTGGAAGGCTGAGGCAGGAGATGCTGCCAGCCGCTGCCACTGGTACCAACATGTAAGATACGGGTAAGCCACGATCCATGTGGCAAGGTATAGATTTATAGAAATGGGTTAATTTAAGATGTAAGAACTAGATAGCTAGAAGCCTGAGCCATTAGGCCAAACAGTTTAAATAATATAAGAGACTGTGTTTATTTTATAAGTGGGCTGCAGGATGGCCAGGGCTTGGCAGGAGATGGAGAGGAAAGCTCCAGCTACAGCCTCCTGCTCGCCGGTTAATTTTATTTAATCAAGCACATTTTTCAATTGTTAACAAAAGCAGTAGGGAAAAATGCAACACACATTAAAATAATATTCCCCAACTTTTTCTGTTGGGTTACTATTATATTCTTAAGAGAAAAAAAATTAATTAAAACCAAAACGTCAGTTTTAAAAGGTAATCTTAAAATATACATAACAAGATTCATTTTTTTAATTGTATTTATAGATATTGTGTGTGTTTGTAAGAATGTGTATATGCATATGTATTTGTGCATGTGTCTCTGTGTGTGCACATGTGTATGTATGTGTTTGTGTGAGTGTGGATGTGTGAGTGTGTATGCATGTGAGTGTGTGTGTGTGTATATGTTTTCAGAGTATGTATGGAACATGTCCATGTATACATGTGCCTGTCATGGCTCATGTGTGGAGGCCAGAGGACCACTCCCACGCACTCATTCATCCTCTTCCACCTTTCTGTAGGTCTCCGGGATTGAGCTCACATCGTCATACTTAATCAGCACAGTCTTTACCCTCTCAGCATCCTGCTCACAATGAAAATATCTGTTCAGTGACTGAACCATAATCAAGTTTTAGCAAAGAAAATATGAGAGAGACAGATATTTACTGTTATGTTAATATGGGAGTTTACACCTTATTTTCAAAGGAGAATCAATATGTATACAAAGAGAAGGAAATCTATTTAATCCAAGATCTCTAACAAATAGCAGTGTCAATGCTGAGATGGTCCTGGTTTTAGAAAACAATAAAATAATAAAAGTAGGAGCTAGAGAGTTGGCTCAGCAGTCAAGGGCGTGGAATATTCTTGCCGAGGTCTTAGTTCAGTTCCCATCAGCCATGTCAATTGGATCACAGCCACCTGGGTATCCATTTCCCAGGATCTTACACCATGGCCTTTATGAACATTTTTACTCACAGACACATACAAACAATAAAATTAATATAAATATTTAAAAGAGTAATAAGAATAAAACCAAGCACTTTTTACATTGAATCTTTTCATCATCTTGCTGAATTATATATTATACAAATGAAAATAAAATCTGAGAGAAAAATTTATTATAGACATGGATTATTATTATTATTATTATTATATTTGTGTTTTAATTTTACACATCAGCCATGGGTTCCCCTGTCCTCCCCCCTCCCGCCCCCATCCCCACCTTCCCCCCAGCCCCTCCCCTTCATTCCCATCTCCTCCAGGGCCAAGACTCCCCTGGGGATTCAATTCAACCTGGTGGATTCAGTACAGGCAGGTCCAGTCCCCTACTTCCAGGCTGAGCAAAGTGTCCCTGTGTAAGCCCAAGGTTCCAAACAGCCAACTCATGCACTAAGGACAGGTCCGGGTCCCACAGCCTGGGTGCCTCCCAAACAGTTCAAGCTATTCAATTGTCTCACTTATCCAGAGGGCCTGATCCAGCTGGGGGCTCCACAGCCTTTGGTTCATAATTCATGTGCTTCCATTCATTTGGCTATTTGTCCCTGTGCTTTTTCCAATCTTGGGCTCAACAATTCATGCTTTTACAGTCCCTCCTCTTTCTCAACTATTGGACACCTGGAGCTCCACCTGGGGCCTGGCTGAGGATCTCTGCATCCACTTCCCTGAGTTATTGGATGAGAGTTCCAGCACGACAGTTAGGGTGTTTAGCCATCTGATCTCCAGACTAGGTCAGATCAGGCTTTCTCTCAACCATTGCCAACAGTCTACAGAGGATGTATCATTGTGGGTTTCAGGGGACCTCTCCAGCACTCTGCCTATTCCTGTTCTCATGTGGTCTTCATTTATCATGGTCTGTTATTCCTTGTTCTCCATTTCTGTTCTTGATCCAGCTGGGATCTCCTGCTCCCCTAAGCTTTCTTTCCCTCAAACCTTGCCCTTCATTACTCCCATTGTCGTCCAGATTGTTCATATAGATCTCTTCCATTACTCTGTCATTGGGTGATCGCTGTGTCTTTCCTAGCATCCCATTTTCTAGGTAGCTTCCCTGGAGTTGTGTTAGCTTACTTTACTAAGACTCACAAACTCACTTCCTTGGTCGATGTTACCTGTCAATCATGAAATAGAGAAAGTGTATGTTTAAATTCCATAGAGTAAAGTGAAGACAACCATTATTAAGGACAGAATCTCATTGAACTGTTTTTGAAAACTATTATTGAGGTACAATATATCTAAGGAAGTTATAATACAAGAATATGATTTTCAGAAATACTGTGAGTTTTACCTTCAGCATTCTGGCTTGCTTTATACAAGTATGACAATATTGACATCACCTGATACTCTTCACATTTGCCTTCTTTTGCTTTAGTTTCTGTTATTAATGCTATTACAGAAAAAACAAAAAAAAAACCTTGAGAAAGAAAGTATTTCATCTTACAGGTTACAATTTATTATTGAGGAATGGCAGGAACTGAAACAGAGACCGCTGAGGAATGTTGCTGATGTGCTTACTTATTGTTAAATACAAAATTAGAAAAATGTTTCTTTAAAGACACGCACACATACTATAGGAAGGTTTGAAGGCTTTTTATTTTTTCCTTTACAGAATCAAGTGTTCTTTTATTTAAAAAAAAAAAAACAAAAACACACTCATCATTTGAGGTAAATTCGTCTTATTGTTTTAGCTCTGTGAGTTGTGAATTTCACATTTTCTTGATTTCACCCCTTGGGTATGTAAGAAAGGATGACTTACACCACAAATTTTATTGAGCTTTAAAGCAATTTTGATATCCCATCTGACCATAGCACACTGGTTTAGGAAGGAAATGAGCAGTGTACTTATGGTCTTTTAAATCACTAAATTGAAACAAGAACAAAACTAACTTTAAATCCATTTCCAGGGTTGTATAATATGGGAGATATATTTTTCTTCATGGTGAACTAATACCCAAATCTAATTCCTTCCAAAATACACATGTGTTAGACTCAATCTGGTATTCTGAACTCTGAATAATATGTAGATCAACAAATTTTATACTTGGAGTAAGGAATATTAACATAACTATCTGATAAATACATAATTGATTTCTCTGTGTCCATGGCTATTTTCAGTAGATAATCTCATTTGCCAAATTAACTGGATCTAGAGTCAAAGAAAAGGAAAGTCTCTGAACATTCCTCTTGGGATTGTTGTAGTCAGATCCACTGACACTCCACAAAGAGATAGAAAGGGGAGACGTTTGCTTCTTGCCTTCTTGCCTTCATGTTTTGTGTGATTTTCAATGAAAATAGTATTTTTAATTGAAATTTAGTTACATTACACCCATTACCTCCCTCCAGCCCTTCCCAGATACTCTTTTTACATTTCTCTTTCAAATCATTCTTGTGATACCCCCACTCTTAAGTTGATAACCTCTTTTTCTTTGGCTATATTTGGTGTGTGTATGAATGTGTATGTGTGTGTGTGTGTGTGTGTGTGCCTGTGTGTGTACAATATATATATACAAACTGCTGATTCTGTTGTTGCTTGTTTGTATATGGTTTTAAGACTGACCATTCTGCATTGGTCAACCAAATTGGGATTCATGCCTTGAGGAGAATAATTCTTCTCCAAGCTGTCAATAGATGTCTGTAGTTCTTTGTTCAGAGATAGGACCCCATGAAACTTTCCTTTTACCACTCCCATGGTTCCAGAAAATTCTGTGTAAGCTGACAAGGGAGGGGAGCAAATAAACAGTCTACTTAGTTGCAATGGCAATAAAGGGTGAATATTTCCAGCATGACAAGATATTATTGAAGTTGCAAAAAGTGGCACTCATATGTGTATCTCTGCAAACCAAAAGATGTCTCTTTTTATTTAAGGATCCCTCAGCAGAAGGGTAATCAATCTTGGTACTTGAAATCTAGCCAACTTCCCAGTGCTCGTGAAGTTGTGGCTCTTAGAAAACAATCTATTACAGACACTTTCCTAGACAAACATAATTCCTCACTATATTCTACCTCTTGTCCTATACCCACAAATAAGGGTAACTCACACTCCTCACCAAAGAAGCTTCTGCCTACAGCAAATGGAGAATATCATAGAATACTATGTAGCTGGAGTTTTGCTCTCCAGCTACTGCCAAGCCCCTGCAGTCCCACAGCCCACTTATAAAATAATAACTCAGATGCTTATATTACCTATAAACTGTATGGCCATGGCAGGCTCTTTGTTATCTACTTTTTTATCTTAAATTAACCCATTTCTATTAATCTATACTTTGCCATGTGGCTTGTGGCTTACCAGTACCTTACATCACCCTTGTCATGGCGACGGCTGGCAGTGTCTCTCTGCCTCAGCCTTCCACTTCGCAGAATTCTCTTCTCTGCTTGTTCCGCCTATACATCCTGCCTGGCTCCTGGCCAATCAGTGTTTTATTTATTAACCAATCAGAGCATCACATTTGACATACAGAACATCCCACAGCAATACTATGGATTGTAAAGTTCAACCAATCATGGAGAGTCTAGCCTCTAACTGACACACCTAACTCACAGCTTCTGAATCTATGGATTGGGAACATTGTGGAATAGAAACAGAAAGACTTGTAAGAAAATCCACAGGAAATCAACTGTGGAACTCTGTTTTAGAAATAGTTGCATAAGCAAGACCGGAACAATGGCAATAACAATCATTTTACCTTTGTTCTTACTGTCAAGTTCATATACCCTGTTGCTGTTTCATTGTTTCACTGATATCAAAATGCAGTTTCTTCACATTTCTGATGTTGCTTCAAGACCACTATCTCTCCAGAAATCACCCCGGCCTTTAGTGTCAGATTGTTACTGCAGAGGCACTCAGCCTCACGCTCTAAGTCTTTGCAGTATGAGGCAGCTACTGTTAGATAATCCAGACTATGTCATGTAAGGAATCTCTAAATCCCCTTTTAATATATTCATCTGTTGTTTCTGTTTCTCTAGAGACCTATAATAATACAGATTTCTTGAACTTCTTTTTTTCTGATAGCTAGGGTCATTTTTTTTTTCAAAAACTTTACAGCATTATAAATCAGACACTGTCAAAATTTAAGTATCTAAATACATAAAGTCAAATGAAAACAAATCTTTAAAATCCACCCTTTCTTGATTGTAATAATTGACGTTATGTCTGATTGATGTCATTAAATATCACTCTTTGGTAGATTACTAGGACACATATTCCCGTATGCACGCATTGGCGTAATGTTTGTTCCTGAAAACTGCCTATAATGAAAGTTTTTTTTTTTTTTCAGAGTGGTCAACACACATTGCAAATCAAAGACTTACATAATTTTATATCATTATCTGGACTGAATAGTAGAAAAGATACTTATATTTTATGACATACTCAAAAACACCTCATGTCTATAGCATTTATATGACTATATGAGTTAGATGACTTGAATAAATGCTGGAAAAATATCCTTCCTTAACTCCAGCAGTGTAAACTCCAACCACAAAATACCTTTACAATTAACAAACATAAAGTTCTTATATTTCACTTCACACATCACTTTAATCTTAGTTAATGAAAATACATCAACTAATATGCATGCTGGAAACAAGTCCCTCTGTCATTCTCCAAAGCAGCTACAAGATATTCACCGGTTATAACCATGAGCTACAAATACAAGCACTGAACAAAAATAAAATATCCTTTATACTGTGGTGACACATAATGAAGAATACTTTGTGTTTTACATTTTTAAATTTCATATGTGTATTCGTGTTGTGTAATAGACTTTTCCTGGGGAGAAACAGCATAATGCAGAGTCCTGGAAAGCTGCAACCCTGCAACCTGGTATGCAGCTTGCAAGTAGTACAGCCTTTCCTCAGCTTGGCTGCTCAGATTCCTCACACATAGATATTGTTTACTGTTTTGATACTGCTGGATGGCATTCCTCAAGAACCTTTCAAGTTTCTATTCTACCAGACTTATGTTCTTTGTGTGGTCTTTTAATGCTCCTGAAACTACCCTTTCCTTTTGGGGCAAATGTTTCAATTTGGAAGGAATGTTGCAGTGCAGAGGAGAACATCATGTAGTAATCATGTACAGTTTATTCACTAAAATGTATACCACATCTAGATATGTGCATGCATGAATTTTTATCCATTAATCACCAGTAGTATCCATTAAGCACCAGTAATTATTTCAAGAATATTTTATCTATGTGATCTGCACTATTCCTATATAATTATCATAATTATCAATCTTTATAAAATTTATGAGCCATGTAATAAATTTTAATAACTCACAACAATTGCATAATGCTGGAATAATAATTTTGACTTTATTATATTTATTACATTTTCTTATGGTTTGCAGTAATATTTTCCCTAAATTTGTAGAAATCACAATAAATTTTCTTTACTTTTCTCTGAACACCGTTACACCCACTTCATAAATCCAGTGGACGTCTGTGACTCTTCTGTCATCTTTGTTTCTCCTTGTGTCATTTTATCTGTTCCTTCATGAACACGATTTTCCTGTCAACACTGTAGATTTATGTTATCAATCCTTCCTTTAGAATAATGGTGGTTCTTGTCAAGTTGAAACCATAGAGAAATAACCAAAATGCTTTCAAATATTTAATAAGAGATTATATTATAGTTTTGGTAACTTATGACATTAATGTGACAACCTATCTTACAAAGAGAAGGTTGATTTGAGCTCACAGTTCAGAGGAATGCAGCCTATCTTGGTGATGAAGGCATGCCAGATGTCACATGTTACATGGAGAGAGAGAGAGAGAGAGAGAGAGAGAGAGAGAGAGAGAGAGAGAACACTCGTGGGATGTCTCCATCAAATCTATCCCCTCGGAGCTCAGGGAAATTCATGGAAGAGAAAGAAGAATAAATGTAAGAACCAGAAGGGATGAAGAAAAAGAGAACAAGGCCCTCTAAATCAAGTGAGCAAAGCTCATGTGAATCCAGAGACTGAAACAACAAACACAAGGCTTTCACAGGTCTGCAACTGGTCCTCTCCATTTATACTAAAGCTTACAGTCTAGTGTTTTCTTTTCCTAAGAGGATTCTTTTTATTCTTCTCTCATATATTACAATGCAACCACAGTTTCCCCTTCTGTTTCTCCTCTCAGTCTTACCTCCATCCACTCACTCCTTCTCTGTTTCCCTTCAGAAAAT
This sequence comes from Onychomys torridus, assembly GCF_903995425.1. Taxonomy (NCBI): domain Eukaryota; kingdom Metazoa; phylum Chordata; class Mammalia; order Rodentia; family Cricetidae; genus Onychomys; species Onychomys torridus. The sequence goes on from NC_050465.1 coordinate 37,829,503, forward strand.
AGCATGCCTCACAGAGATATTAACCAAACATGGCATAGCAAGTTACAGTAAGACATACCCTCAAATGAAGGCTGTATGAGGCAACCCAGCAGGAGGAAAAGGGTCCCAAAGGGAGGAAAAAGAGTCAGAGACAGCCCTTGTTCCCCCCGTTAGGAGTCCCATAAGAAAGTAATGCTATACAACTGTAACATATATGTAGAGGACCTAGATCAGACCTAAGCAGGCTCCCTGATTATCAATCACTGTGAGCCACTATGAACCCTGGTTAGTTGATTATGTGGGCTGTGATCTCCAGGTATCCCGGACCCCTCTGGATCCTACAATCCTTCCTTCTAATCTTTGATGGAGTTTCCCTGAGCTCCCTCTAATGTTTGACTGTGGGTCTCTGCATCTGTTCCTATCAATTGCTGAACGGAGCCTCTCTGATAATGATTATGCTAGACCATTGTCTATGAATATAACAGGATATCACTGGGAATCATTTCATTGAAATTTTTTGGCCAGTAATGTTTGGTTTTATCCTGATTGTCTGGGCTATCTAACTTCTGGCCCTGCAGGCAGTGTCAAGCATGGGTTCCCTCTTGTAATGTGGGTCTCAAGTTGGACCAATCATTGGTTGACCACTCCCACTAATTCTGTGTCACTTATACCCTAACACAACTTGAGGGCAGGCCAAATTGTATGTCCAAGATTTTGTGGCTGGGGCCCAGTCCCATCACTGGAAGCCTTGCCTGGTTACACAAGACTGTTGTTTCAAATGATGTATTCCACATTGCTAGGAGCCTCCCATAGAGTCGTCCTCATAGATCCCAGGGAGTCTCCATTGCACTACGTTTCTACCTATCACTTGAATTCCCCCCAAATGTGAACAATCAGCCTCTTGTGGTGATATTGTGTTTCCCAAAATATTGTGCACCAATAAACTTATTTGGGGGTCAGAGAACAGAACAGCAACTAGATAGATAAAGAGGCCAGAAAATGGTGGCACACACACCTTTAATCCTAGCATTCCAGAGGCAGAGATCTGCCTGGATCTCTGTGAGTTCAAGGCCATACTGGAAATAGCTAGGCCTGGTAACAAGAGCCTTTAATCCCAGGAAGTGATGAAAGCAGAAAGGCATATGAGGTGTGAGGAGAGGAACTAGAGCCTGGTTAAGCTTTTAGGCTTTTGAGCAGAAGTTCAGCTGAGGCCCATTCGGATGAGGACACAGAGGTTTCCAGTCTGAGGAAACAGGATCATCTGAGGAATTAACAAGGCGAGGAAGCTGTGGCTGGTTCTGCTTCTCTGATCTTCCAGCATTCGCCCTAATACCTGGCCCCAGGTTTGCTTAACTAATAAGACCATTTAAGATTCATGCTACAGCTCTGATTTTTTTGTGCCTTATCTCAGAGCTCTTTTTCTTCTGTTGGCTTGGTTTATCCAACTTTGATGTGATGGTTTTGTTTTTATCCATTTTATTGTGTTTTTATCTCTTAGAAGTATGTTCTTTCCTAATGAGAGTGGATCTAAATGGGAGGTGTGTGGGTGGGGGGGAACTGGGAGGAGTAAAGAAGAGGAAACTAATCAGTATACATTGTATGAGACAAAACTATTTTCAATAAATGTGAGGGAGAAAAAGAAGGCATGGTAACGGGAACAACTTCCATAATGCTTATCTGGAATAGGGAAAGGGAAACGTCCCCATTGGCCTGGCTGTATTCTTTCCATTTGCCATTCTTGCCAGGATGGTGAAGCCCACATACAGATTAGGTCTTTCTTCCTTAGTCAAACTTCTCCAGAAATTTCCCCAAAGACTTAACCAAATATCCACATCATTTATAGACTAGATATTTCTTCCTCAAATCAAGTGACATTTGAAATGATCACAAAGGGCTAAAAAAATTTGCCTGTAAGCGCCAGAGTTCTGTGGGCCATAGAGTTTGACCTCACAGCTACTCACCTGCTTTTGAGGCACACAATCAGTCTTATATAACAAGTTGTTATCTGAAAATGATATTTCATTTATAAAAAAAGAGGACTAAATGTACTCTGTTATAGACCACTATAGACCTTTGTATCTCGGTTCCAATATAGCTAACCAGTTTTATTTCCTTCTGGGCATTTTGTTTTGTTTCTTGTTGTTGTTTTTCTTGCTATAATTATTTAATTTTACTTTTAAAATTGATTCTTTTTTTAGATTAGATTACAATTACATCATTTATCCCTTTCTTTTCTTCCCTCCATATGCTCCCATACACCTCTCTTTGTTTCTTTTTTTAATCCCTGATTGTAGTTGTGTGTGTGTGAGTGTGTGTGTGTGTGTGTGTGTGTGTGTGTGTGTGTGTGTTGTGGGACATTTTATTATACTGTGACACTCTGAGACAGTGTTAATAAAGTTACCCTTGAATCAGGGGGTGAAGCCAGTGACTAGTTGACAAGAATTAGTCATAGAAAATACAGAGGATCCAGCATATGGATTGAGAGTCACAGGGAGGTGTGGGGAGCATCTTGAAGAATCACTAGCTTTTGGTCTTACCATTTTGGGGAAGTGTGGAGAGAAGGTTGATTCTTTGATCTATCAGGTTTTCACCACAATATCTCACTGACTCCTGAGTCTTCCTTGATAATAGAACAACTTAGATAAACTCTCTCTCTCTCTCTCTCTCTCTACATATATATATATATATATGTAGAGAGAGAGAGAGAGAGATAGTAGATATGTAGATAGATAGATAGATGAGATAGATAGAGATATAGATATGTATGTATATGTATATGCATATATATATATATATATATATGTGTATGTGCAAATGTATGTGTGTATTTCTATATATCTAAGTACAACATGCTCATTTCTATCCATTCTAAGTAAAAATATAAATTAGATTCTAATATTCTCCTTCATATTTAATATAGTTTTATTATTTTATTAACATATGCTATTTTCATTTTTGATCACATGGCATGGACTCTGTAAGTTCTCTCAGGTTGATGGAAGGACATTACAGAACAGGATATACAATATTGATAGAAATGAAATAAAGTGATTAATAATGTAAACCAAAATTTTTAAATAATCATAAATGTGAACTAAACAAACTACACTTAGGGCAAAGCAATCTATCACTTGTTTACCACAACAAATACAATGAATCTTAAAAGAAACATTTTGGCAGATGTTCAGCTAAAAATCAATTGAACCAAGATTAGTTGATTACATTTGGTCAAACCTGTCACAATGAAAAACCTTCAGCCAGAGGTATCCTTAAAGAGTGGCTCAGGATTTTCAAGACAATTAAATGGTACCACAAAAGGACAATAGGCCTGTAATCTTATATAGCTAAAAGTAGAAGTGATGTCATTTTGACCATGCTAGGGAAAAAAATACCAGTATGTGTGTAGTGTGTGTGTGTGTGTGTGTGTGTGTGTGTGTGTGTGTATTTTTAAAAATGTTCAGTTGTCATATAAGAGACTTAAACTTGTTATGAATTGTAGATTTCAAGATTAGAGTAGGTTTCTATATATACATTAAGATATTAGTATTATTAAAAGAAGTAGATTTAGCATATAAATTTGATATAATTTATAAAACTTTTTTTTTTGGTTTTTTGGGGACAGGGTTTCTCTGTGTTGCTTGGTGCCTTTCCTGGAACTGACTCTGTAGCCCAGGTTGGCCTTGAACTCACAAAGATCCATCTGGCTTTGCTTCCTGAGTGCTGTGTTTAAAGGCATGTGCCATCACTGCCCTCAGCTGTTAAAGGCTAGGCTCACAACCAAAAATTATAAAACTTTCTTAAGCAACTTTAAAACAAATGCAAAGGTCAGGATTTGGAGTTTAATTGGGACTATATTGTGCAGCTGCAATGTGAGATCAATATTAACACCAACATCCTAAATGTATATACACACTTAGACTTTATCTAAGCAGTAATTTTCAAAGTTGCTGTTTATTGGCTTCCTGGCCCAATGACAATAAAACTCAGTGTAGTTCTTAAAACATGAAGTGTTAATCATTTATTTCCCCAACTTCAGGAAAAGTGAAAAACATTGGCAGCTACCAATCGACCTAAAAAATACCATTATATTCATGTAGTTTCACATATTTCAGAGTATTAGGCCAACAGTTTCTCCCGAAAATGCTGGTATTTCTGTAGAGAATTTGAGGATGTGACATTTGAAAATAGGATTTGAGTAAAAAGCATATTACTATCAATAAATGCTACATATATGTATAAAAAATTAAAAACTATTTCTTCTGATTAATTTACTTCAATGTCCTTGCTTCCAATGGATTTGTTAGTTATATAATAATAAAAATATTCATGTATATTGTGCTGGATAGTTTTAGGTAAACTTGACACAAGCTAAAGTCCTCTGAGAGAGGGAGCCTTAATTTCAAATATTGTTCCGAAAGATCGAGTTATACGCAGGCCTATAAGACATTTTCTTAATGAGCAATTGATGAGGGTGGACCAAGTTCAGTGTGGGTAGTGCTATCCCTGAGCTGATTGTCCTAGGTTCTATAAGAAAGCAAACTGAGCAAACCTTGAGGAGCAAATCAGAAAGCTGTACACCTCCGTAGCCTTGGCATAAACTCCTAGCTTCAGGTTCCTGCCCTGTTTCAGTTCCTTTCCTGACTTCCTTCAATGACGGGCTATAATGTAGAACTGAAAGCCAAATAAACTCGTTCCTCCCAACTTTCTTTTGGTAATGGTGTTTTGCTGTATCAATATTAACCGTAACTAGGACAAGCTGGTACCAGGATTGTGAAGTATTGTTGTGAGAGACCTCACCGTGTCATTTTGGGGAGGATTATCAAAGGAGAAAAATCATTGAGTTTCCACTGATTGGTGAGCTATTCTGTAGGAGCTTGGAAAATAAGGATGTTGAGGGTAATGCAGTTAGTAGAAGCCTGGCTTGTTGTGAAACATCAGAGAAGTTTCAAGACTTTGGCGGTGGCAGCGGGCGTGGGGGAGGGGGGTGTTGCATTTCTTACTTTGAATTAAGAATCTGTGGTTCTGGCCAGCTGGGGATAAAGAATCAGCTGTGATTAACAAAATACCAGTACTAGTAAAGTGAAAGCTTTGCTCATCTGGGATACTCTAAGCAGGTTAGATGGTGCTGAGAGATTAGTGGTGATTAAGAGGAGACCAGCATTAATGAGGTGAAATCCTCTGGGAAGTGTTTGCTAAGAGCACACAGAAGCTGTGTTCTCCAGCCAAGGTTGTACCTAGGGATAGCAGCTGAACTTGGCAGTATAAGAGTCATCCAGGTAGTACTGGTTTTGAAGGCACAAAGGGGTCTTGGAAAGCAGCTTAGGTTTGGCACTGTGAGAGGCCACAAGAGGCCATTTGCAAAAGGGCAGTCTCAGTGGCAGTTGAAGGCTTAAGATTGAAGGGTCATGGAGAGACGTTGGGGCTTGGCACCATAAAGAGAACCTATGAGAAGCTATTGGTGAATGTGCAGCCCAGTTATTGCAGAAGACCCCAGCATTTTGGAGATACCAGTGTGATGGGATGAGCACCAAGAAGAGCAGCAGCTGTGTTGTGGAACCAGTCAGGGCCTAGATGACAAGCTGTGAGTGTGCTGCAGAGTGCAGAGATGGAGAACTGAACCAAGCCTCATAGAGGAATGCAGAAGATCATGAGTGAATTCCAGACACCGAAGGCTGAATTATTTACATTTTTGGACTTTGGTTTTTCTTTGATTTCATTGTGAATATGCCATGGTTCTTCCCTCTTGAAGCAAGAAAGAATTTAATTTTCTTTTACAGGACCCCACAGTTGGAAGAGTTTGAATAAAAAAAAAATAAAAGTTTGGATTTTAAAACAGAGTGGCTATTTAAAACAGACTGAACTTTTACCATCTTTCAATTTATAAAAACTGTGAGATTATTTTAAGTTATGTGTGTTTTTAATGTGAGAATTTGGGAATGAATGAGAAAGGAAAGGTATAGCGTAACAGTGACATGCTTGTGTGTCAATTTTGCTGGATAGTTTTATGTCACTTTGATACAAGCTAAAGTCATCTGAGAGTCAGGAACCTTAATTTAGGAAATGCCTCCATATGACTGGATTGTAAGCAGTACTGTAAGGTATTTTCTTAATTTGTAACTGATGTAGGAAGCCCCAATCTATTGTAGATGGTGCTTACTCTGGGCTTGTGGTCCTCGGCTCCATAAGAAAACAGGCTAAGCAATCCATTAGGAACAAGCCAACAAGGAGCACCTCCATGGCCTCTACATCAGTTCCTGTATCCGGGTTCTGTCCTTATTTGATTTTCTGTTCTGACTTCCTTCAATGGTGGGCTATAATGTGGAAATAAAAGACAAATAAACCTTTTCTTCCCTAACTTGCTTTTTGGTCATGGTGTTTATGGCAGTAATAGTAATTCTAATTTGATTATACTTAAAGTATATTTTCAAAGTTTTCAATGTTTAAAAATGTAGGAACTCTATTTAGAAATAGGGACAAGACTTTCTTTGTTTCTTTGTTATTTGTATAAATAATTTTATTAAGAAATTTTGCATAAAAACATAGACACGTAATGCATAAAACTTAAATATTGTGACAGACACTAATTTATATAATATATACAAATAAAGACATAAAAAATCATCCCCACAACCTATGTAATAAGCATGCCAATCACCTATCATGGTTTGTTCTTATCCTTTTTGTTTTTATAGAAGTCTGTGATAAGAACACTTAATATAAAATATCCACTTGACAAATTTAAATATTTAAGTGCATGCTATTAACTTTAGTCAGCACAATGTAAAGCATAGCTGTAAGACTAATTCCCTGTGGATCACTGAAACTCTGCACCCTTTAACTAATATTCATCTATTTCTTCTCTTTACAGTCGAGGTCCCAGAAATCATCACTCAACTTTCTGTTTCTATGAGTCTGATATCTAAAATCTTCATATAGGTAGCATCAAATATTTGTTTTCTATGGAAGCTTTAACTAACCATAACTAGCTCATACAGCAAATATTTATTGTCCATAGACCAAAAGAATTAAAGCAAAGGAGTGCTGTGGAACAATCTTTGAACACCGTAAATATTTATTACTCTCATTGTTAACAAGAAGCTGATTGGCCAGTGGCTAGGCATGATTTCTAGGGCAGAGAGAATGCTAGGACAAAGAAAGGTGGAGTCTGAGGAGTCAGAGCCTTGGGGCGGCACATAGATGAACAGAAATGAGCTAATTTATTATAAGAGCTAGCTCAAGACAAGTCCTAGCTATCAGCCGAGCATTTATAATTAATATTAAATCATTATTTGGGGAGCAGCTGGTGAGAAAGAAGAGTCCACCTACAAGGGAGAACATGGACCAAATAATTGGGGGGAGGGTCCCTCCTGGACGTTTCCTAGTTTTCAGTGTTCTGCTGACAATATTATTTAAGCACATGTGAAAGCATAAGTCTAATTTTGTGTGTGTGTGTTGTTTTCTAGACAGGGTTTCTCTGTGTAGCTTTGTGCCTTTCCTGGACCTCGCTTTGGAGACCAGGCTGGCCTCAAACTCACAGAGATCTGCCTGCCTCTGCCTCCCAAGCGCTGGGAAGTCTACTTATTTTTGCATGGTCTCATATTACTGACAACATGTGAAACACTACTCATGGGAACACTAATGACACTAGGTTGGGGTCATCCCACTCCATCTCACTTTAGATAATTTTACTGCTTGAGATCTATTCCCAAGCAATGTCGTGTTCTGAGGTTCTGGGTGTTGGGCCTTCACCTTATAAGGTTTTGCAAGTGTGAGTCAAACACTAATAATGATCTCTTAGCAAGAAGGAAGAAAGTGAGAGAGAAGGACTGGGTGAGAAAGAGAACTTGGGGTGAAAGTAAAATGGGGACAAGAAGGAGATAGGAGCAGAAGAAAAAAATACTATTACAACTGAAGGCATAATTCACACATTTTAGACAGCATATATACCAGCTGGAGAAAAATGAACCATTAAGTGAAAGACATTGAAAAAGACAAGCATCCAAAGAACAACAGAAATCTGTATAATCTACCTTAAATATAGAATATTTTTAAGGAAAGAGAAACATATTTTTTAAAAGATGTTATATTGGATAAATGAAAGGAACTCAATTTGAATGTCCTTTCATTCTTCATACTAACTCTCTGAAGGTTAGCTAAGAAGAATCCATGGAAATATACTATTTTGCAACAAAGAGTAGAGAAATAATGTCAAGAATGAACCAAACACCACCTGAGAAATAGTAAATGGTGGAAATTTCTTTGCTATCATTTGTAGATACAGTCAGGAGGCTTTTTTCCTATTATTTATTCTGAGGATGTCTTCAGAATTGAATGCTCAGAAATCATATTTCTTGAATGCTTTTACTCTAATGTACCACCATGTGTGCAACGTACTTAATATAGTCTAAGTGAAGTGAAGACAGAGAGAGAAGCATTGATGAAATAGAAATGGGAGAAAGAAACTCCCCCTGAGCAGATTCTCTGCTGACATCAAGTGAGGAAGAGCTACAGTCACAGCTATACTCAGGTGTGTACAGTTTGTAGCATTGGGCTTATATGAATACAACTTTTGGAAAAGGAGACATTTGGGATAATTAATTAGATAAATTCACAGTGCTCCCTGAGATACTTACTTGGGCTCCTTCTGATGTCACTGTCATTCACTGGCACATTTCTTTGATGTGCTCACCACCTTACAACCTTTAAGGTTCAAAGAAAGTGGCAGCTTAGGACTTAGTGCCTAATGCAGTAGTTACTATCTACTCTTCTAGCTGGATAAGAAAAATACTATTTTCCATCAAAACTCCAAATTGCATTGTTCTTTTCCTTCATTGTAAATAGCTCCTATGTGGCTTCTCAGCTCAGAGAAATGGATGCAAAGTACAGTGTTCACAAAAATGGTAGTCAAGTTAGAGAAAGGTGGATCAGAGCCATAAATTCATTGAGTTTGTATCCCTATGCATGCCTAGTTCCTTAGCAATGCAGCCACTTGTCAGAATGCCTTCTTCCATTTTCAAAAAACTACATATGTGAGGTAGGACACTGTGACATCAGTAAATAATAGATTGAGTGTAACTGAACCCCATTTTTGCAGATGTAAACCATTAGTACCAGAAGTCCACTAATAATTAATTTGAAATAGCACTGATAGAATGCTTCTTTAACCAATTCTCCCTCTACTTCTGTTGTATGTCAGAACAATACTGAGGAGTGAATGTGTAGGAATGTCTATTAAGAAATAATTCAGAAACAATATAGAATCATAATCAGTATAGTGAAAGCTAATTTAAATACTTCTCTTACCCTTTGATAATTTACATAATTTAAGGGTCAAGACACTTCTTTTATTATTTTTTTTTGCATTTTGTTTTCTTACATTTAATTGAAATAAACTATCACATTACTGTATTCTGTTATAGGGCTGACCACTCTGCCTTGAATAATCATTAAGGGGACTGACTCAACCCACCAGCATGGCAAGATATGTATAAAGTACTAGAAGCAGCACTCACTTACTGGTGGCAACGGACAGCTGTCTAACTGGGCTTAAGGTACAATCAACAGGTGGGAAGTCCTGCCATTTACTATAAACCTCACCAGGTGACCAGGGCTAGTGAAGTCATAGACTTTAGAAGAGAGTCTCCTAATCCCACTCTATTAGACCAGCATCACTCTCGCTAAGTTCTAAATCTCGTCCTTTTGCCCACAGAGAAGCACAGCTACAACCTCTCATCAAAGAGGCTTCTGTTTACAGCAAATGAACATTGTAACTGGACACAACGTAAACATCAACAATGGTAGGGAGCCTAGACCCAACTGATACATCTACACCATAGGTCCTGCTTCCATGGCTCATGCAGGAGAGGGAAACTAAAGATTGTAATATCCAATACACAAGGAATTCAGTTGTGAAACAGTCTCTCCCAAAATGGCTGCAGGAAAAGACAAGAATGATGGCAACATGTTATAGTGGATGGGAAACATTTTTTTTTTAATTTCTTAAAAATTATTTTGGGAAAATCAGAGATAATTAATTTTATATTAATATTTATCAACAGTAAATGTTCAAGTGGTTTTATATGCTATTAATACTGTAAGATATGGTGACACAAATATAGGAATATAATATTATTTGTCAAGTAAAAGTTAAAAATAAATTTTAAGCATAAAATTTTCAGGAATATTATGATAACCCAAATGTTTGCCTTATGTGAGATAACTTGCCATTCCAGCTTCTTGTTAATCAGTTACCAATAAGTCACAGAATGATGGTATTATATTGGCCATGTTATACATAGAGCAATCAATTGGGCACTTTGATTGTTATTAAATTAGAAAAATAAAAGTAAGACATTTACAAAAGACATATTGTTTTGTATGTAGTTTTCTTCTGGATTCATTATAGACAAAGTGTTATTGTGAATATAAGGCTACATCTATAACACAAAGAAACTAAGTTTGTATTTATCCTAACTCTGTAAAAATTACAATGGCTCTTCTCAATTTCACAGTGCTTTTTATGATAGGGGCAGTTTGTATTATTTTTGCTTATGAAGTAGATAATAGTTAGATCTGTATTGATAATAGTAAAGATTGTATTATAACTGTAGTCACAAAGCAAAAATAACACCCAGAAATGAAAAATACAATTTTATATAGGGAACACTTAGCTATATTGTTAGTAAGACAGCAGAATCACGAGACACATTAAAAGGCGTCTGAACCATTTTATCTGTGTATTTGCTTCCAGGGCTATGTAACAAATTATCAGAAACAGTTAATTGGAACATTGCCCTTTAAGACTGCATAGTTCTGGGGCTGAAGAATAGCTTTAACTGGACTCTGACCAGCATCTCACCAGTCTGGACTCAAGGTAACCACAGTAAGTGGCTTTAAACTGTGGGCATTTTCTCGTCCATTCAGGTTGCTAGTAGAATCCTGTCTTATGTCTGACCACTGCTATCCATATGGAGTTTATAACATGGTCTTTGCTCTTTGATCTGAGCAGATCATCTTTCTAACTTCAGGGTCACATCCCATAGTCTAGTGCAAGCAGAGACATGCTGAAATCAAATATCTGGATAGTGTTCTACTCCAGGAACTCAAGGTCCAGTGTTTGGGTCTCAGCTGTTTGCCTTTACCCAACACACCACTTATGTCCATTTATTCCTTCAGATTAAAATCTGGCCACAATTTCTGTCTGAAATGAAACAAAGGAGATCACAGAGAGGGCCTCAACTATTGATGTCACCTTTGACTACAACTGAGAAAAGCTCTGAAAACAAAGGGAAGAAAACCTGTCAAGGAGTCTATAGGAGACATTCTGTGGAGATGAGCCACAGACAGAGACGAGGGGCCAGGTGGTTGGTGCCGGTATGTGAGAGGTACATGCTGTAGTTTTTCTGCAGATATTGAAAATCTGCAAAGTGAACTGCATGATTGCTATGGAATGATGATACCTCTGGATGGGTGAAGAGGAAACAGGAAGCCCAAAGGAAACAAGCAGAAATGAATAACTGACTTCTGCCTTCAGCTTTCAGAGCCTGGAGAGCCAGCTGACAACTCATAAATATTCAGGAAGAAACACATTAGATGACTGACTGGCTTGTGAAGGATGCTAGCTTTGCAAGCGACAGGCTACTCTTTTAGCTACTCAGCATCCTTACACCTTCTTCTGCATATTTTCAAATTTCTGTAAATCATCAGAAACTCTTGTTTCTACTTGGCAAGATGTAACTAATCTTTGGGCAAAAAAAAAAAAAGTCAGTCTCCTCAATTCCTTAAAACAATAATTTCCAACACTTGCCCGAAGTGTTTCAGTTTCTGGAAATACTTACATTATTCTTTTTTAGTTTATCCTTAGGAACTCCTTGAAGTAAGTCATAGTTCAATCAAAACACACTGGATAAAAGACTGAATTAGTAGATTTTTAATATTCATATATATATGAATATAATATGTAGGTAGATGTAGAAAAACAAAAACACATTCACAAAGATACACACATACAAATTTTCAAATGCACTTAAATATAGAAGCGTAGAAGTCCACACTTTTGTGTCTGGAAGAGAGGTCATAGTGGTATTTATAACTTACTCTTTGCCCAGCCCCATGTCTTCTTTGTATTATTAATCCAGGACCTCAGGTGCTTGAGGTGATTTGAGGAATTGCTCTTAATTAAATAATTACTGTACAGATAATCCATTTAACCCTCTTTCCTCTAATCCACGATATTGGAACTAGACTCTGCAAATGTTTCTTTTCATCATCAGGTGGAGTTAAGCTTAATCATAACCAATCATGGCTGCAGGAAACACAGTGCAGGAGGAAGGACCTTCTCCTCCTGGTAGCAGGAGACCATCCTTTCTGCTCCTGTCATACATATATAAACAGCCAGTGGCATGTGCAACATTTGTGATTTCTCACATCCCAGCAGGTTTCCATGGCAATTGAAAATTATTTCCCAGTAACTCCTGGCAATGTCCCCAGTTACTTCCCACTGTTATGTAGGTGCTATGATATAGAATTCACCACGAGTTTGGGTAGGATTCTGAGCTGGACTCCTGTGGAATCAGAAAAGAATCCAGTGGTTAGTTCCCTAAAAAAGTTTTATATGTAATGTTAAAGGTAGTTTCTCCCTTGGCAACTTTATGACAAGCCATCTCCCTGACGCGAACACTCCTTTGGTGAACCATAGTCACATTCCCCAAAAGAAGGTCTGAAAAATAGTGTTCTTCCAAATGTGTTCCTATTGGGGGATTTACTAAGACAATGCCACGTAGATAAAAGGGAGGTTTATTTTGGGGTACCTTACAACAAGTAAAGGGGTAGATTACAGGTCTTGGGAAAGGTGAAGTGCAGTCCAGTGGTGTTCTCTGGAGAACTCTGGATCACCAGGAACCAAGGGGAACAACACATCCGGATCTTGGGTCTTAAGGGCTCCTGTCTCGGCCCCAAATCAGGGCAGGTCATAGGTAGGCGTGACAGTTATTGGAAGCCTCATTGGGGGTAGTACTTCCAGGTCAAAGCTAGAAGAGCTACCTACTACATGTTCCCTTTCCTGATACCCTGCTTTAGTATTGTGTGCACCATTTCCCCTCCATCTGTTATTTTTGCATTCTCTAGAGTTATCTCAGTTATTATCCAATTCTAGAGTTTTGTAGTTACTGCATCCTTTATAATTTCCTTTTTCAAATTAGTGTGTGATGTCACTCTGATTGGGACTTAATCAGCAAAGAGTTGTCATCAGAAATCATCTTGTGGATGTTGGCAGCTCTGTCACTCAGCCAGAGCACAATGCTAATTAAGCTTTCTGTAAATAAAAAGTAGGATGTTAATCTTGGTGGGATGCACTGGTTTCTTTTGGCTACTTTTAAGGAAATTCCTGTTAGATCAACTTCTTCAGAAGTAGAGCGACTGATGGAATTGACTGTAACAACAGTAAGGAGCCCTGGTGCCTGTGTGGACATCCCTCAGCATGCTGAGCACACAAAGATGAAATAGTAAGCTCAGACAGTTTAAATCTCAAAATTGGATCTGATAATCAAAGTGTTTCTGCAAGAGACTAAAAGTATACCTTGTTCTCCCTTTCTGCTCTTGATCCAGCTGGGATCTCCTGCTCCCCTAAGCTTTCTTTCCCTCAAACCTTGCCCTTCATTACTCCCACTGTTGTCCAGGTTGTTCATGTAGATCTTATCCATTTCTCTGTCATTGGGTGATCCCTGTGTCTTTCCTAGGGTCCCGTTTTCTAGGTAGCCTCCCTGGAGTTGTGTAGCAGTCTAGTCATCTTTGTTTTACATCCAGTATCCTCCTATAAGTGAGTATATAGTCCCTCCTCTTTCTCGACAATTGGACTCCTGGGGCTCCACCTGGGGCCTGGCTGAGGATCTCTGCATCCACTTCCATCAGTTATTGGATCAGAGTTCCAGCACGACCTTTAGGGTGTTTGGCCATCTGATCACCAGACCAGGAGTCCATTTGTCAAGAAAGAGGAGGGACTGTAAGAGTGTGAATTGTTGAGACCAAGATTGGAGAGGCACAGAGACAAATAGCCAGACGAATGGAAGCACATGAATTATGAACCAAAGGCTGTGGAGCCCCCAACTGGAGCAGGCCATCTGGATAAATGAGACAACTGAATAGCTTGAACTGTTTGGGAGTCATCCAGGCAGTGGGACCGGGACCTGTCCTTAGTGCTTGAGCTGGCTGTTTGGAACCTTGGGCTTACACAGGGACACTTTGCTCAGCCTGGAAGGAGGGGACTGGACCTGCCTGTACTGAATCCACCAGGTTGAGTTGAATCCCTGGGGGAGTCTTGGGCCTGGAGGAGATGGGAATGAAGGGGAGGGGATGAGGGGAAGATGGGGGTGGGTACGGGAGGGGGAGGACAGGGGAACCCATGGCTGATGTGTAAAATAAAAAAAAAAAGAGACTAAAAATAATTCCTCTTTCTATTCTTGTTTTTCTTTTCCCCCAAGCCGTGGGCCAATGATAGAGAAAATGAAATACAGAATTAAAATGAGTGGGTGGGATCAGAGTGACATTGTGGCTCTTTTATGAATGTTAGGCTAATGAATGGGAAAGGTTGTGATTCTAAAACTTTTGGAATATCTGTTTAGACTCAAATACAACTAAGAGCCAAACACAATCGGAGTTTCCATTACTGGTGCAAATAGTTTGACCTCCTGTGCCTGGAGATCTGACTTAGGTTTTCTTGAGACACTGGCACAGATGTTTTGTGGTGTACCCTTTCTCAAGAGCTACCAACTAGCCTTTGCGGTCATTGGGCCATACTTACTGGAAAATCAGCCCAATTTTCAATTAAATTTATATCCAGAAGAAAATGGCTTACACACTACATGAATTTCAACACATATATGTGCACACATATGCCTATGTGGATCCATATTTACATAAGCATGGATACCTATATATTTTAAGTATATACATATACATTTGCATTGAATTTTATATCAGTATTAGTTATGTACAAAATTATATACTAGATATTGTATCAGCAGATCTGTTAAGAATATAACTGGAAGTACATTCTCTTAAGCAATCATGCACATTAGGGAAACATAACACTTGATCAAGCTAAATTCACTAATTTAGGCACATCAGGAATTAGTGACAACTTAATATACTCACATATACATTTTTGTTTGCTTTTTATTTGGAGACTTATTCTTGCATGCCCAGTTCTACTCAGGTTCACTATGTCTCTGACCTTGAATTTCTCATCCTGCTGCATCTATCTAAGTGGTAGGATTGGAAGCCTGCACTACTATATTCAACTGAGCTCATATGATTTAAAATGCTTTAACAATGCACATAATCTGGACTGCTATAATTTAAAATGACTAGTGGGTGGTGTATAATGAGTTTGGGATGTTTAAACTTCATTGAGTGAATATCATTATTAGATTTGTGTCTTTGTCCTTATTTATTGCTCCATGTAAGTTGAAAGGGAAAATTATTAATCATATGTGTATTCACCCATCAGTGTCAATCATAAAATTTTTAACATGGATAGTTAAGAAATAAGAAACAGAAATTAGCTTGATATACTTTGGGTGCTTGGCTACTAATGCTCAAATATTTATTCTAAACAATATATCATAAATTGAATGTCAAATAAACATTTAATGAGTGTTGAATCTACAACTGGAATTCAAAGGGAAAATTAAGTGGATACATTTTTTATTGCTTTCAGCAAACCTGCATAAACTCTCTAGGAAGAGTGTGTCATACTGTGCCAAAGATATTAGGGCATTTTAAGCCTGCTCTCCTGATCTCTTATTGCATGGGAAACATCAAATGTAATATAAGAAAAATATAATCAGTGAAATTTTGCCTTCATTAAAAACAGTAAGTATGTATCTCACAGTGTTAAATGTTAATAAAAATAAATTTTCTCACTTTCCATGGCAAGCAGAAACACAGAAGACAAGTCCAAAATCAAATCAGTATAAACCAGAAGTGCATGGCTGTCATATTTCCTCAGACACCATCTGAATGTAGCCTGGGCTTGAGTTTCCAGTTGACTACAATAAGACAAAAAGGAACATGGAGTTTTGTAGTTGTGTAACTTGAGGCCAAGGACAATGTTTCTACAGTAAGACCATCCTTTAAATTGTAATTGACTGATCCACAATAAAAGAATTACTGCCAAGTTCAAAATTATGTAAACTCTTCAGGAAGTTGATGCTATAATTTTATGATAACACTGATAAGAAATTTAACTTAAAATATTAATGCAAATATAGGATGAAGTGTAATGGCCTTTATCTCATGAAATTCACTTCATGAAACTAATAATTTTATCACATAGTGAGACCACTCTTTATGTGTTTTAGGGGAAGGCAATCTGAACATGCATAACAGAATAATCCTCTTAGTGACAATGTTGATCAGTAGACTCTGGTGTGACGTGCCAACCTCTGACTTCCATTTCCCAATGACAATTGTTAAAATGAGAGTTTAAAATGCACTGAGTACAAATTAGTCATATAAGATGAAAATAAAGATAGTTTCCGTTTTGAAATTAATGATTTTTCAGGGCTTTTTGAAAAACTTACCTGGATACAAAGTATTTTGTACAATGTATTTTATCCTTTTTAGTGCAACAGGTTCATTAAAATTAAACCTGAAGTAATTTTCTAATAGTTGAATTTCATTTCATCTTAGAAGAATATAATTATATGCTTTTAGACATAAAAGGTAGTTACTGCTCCAAATTGCTTCATCATTTTCATAGAATCTGACTTTAAGAGGTAACACTGCCTAACTATAGTCTTAGAAGTAGTTATTAAAAGATGAGATGATAAAAATAGGTAAAATTTCATTCCAAAGTACTTGACAATGAATTTTGTCACATATTTTTACAGGTAATAAAGATATAAAATATTTAGGCTCCAACTGCCTCAGGTATTACTTCATTAGAAATAGGAAAAAACTGAATACAGACTGCACCATAAAAATGAAATAATAATTTATAAAAGGCACCCATTCTCACTAGAGCTCTGAGACACAATCTTAACTGAAGCAGTGAGCACCAGTCTGAAGCTATGGCGCACTGGGCAGAGTTGAGGACAATGTCACAGAAGGTTGGCCAAGGCAGGTTATCTTTGGAAGTGGGAAACAAATGGAGATGATGCATTAATTAAAAATAACTTCAGAGACAAATAATTACTCAAATGTCAAAAGTTGATAGTGAGGAACTGATGTTTTGTGGCAAGACACATTAACTGGCAGGAAACTTTTTGACTCTTTCACTAATGAATCCAAATTTTCTGAAGTAATCTTTTACAGAATCACACTAAATATCCTACTCTTTTGCAGATATTATTAATCCATTCTGCAACAGTCCTGCTACAGTCTACTGGGTCTTCTAAATAGAGAATCATGTCATCTACAAGTGCAGGCAATTTCACTTCTTCCTTTCTGGTTTGCGTCTATCTCATTTTTTATCTTATCTGATTTCTCTATTGAATAGCTACAGTATCGTACTCTGAATAAGAGTAGATAAAGTAGGCACTCTCATGCTGTCCCATAGTTTAGATGAAATGCTCCCAGTTTTCCCCATTTAGTATGATATTGGATATTAGTTTGTTGTATATAGCTTTTATTGTTTTGAGATCTCTTCCTTCTAAGGCTAATTTCTTCAGTGCTTTTATTATGATCAAAATCAACTTTGTCAGATGCCTGTTTCGTCTATTAAGATGACCTTGTAATTTCTGTCCTTAAGGGTATTAATTCTGCATATTACATTTTTGAGTTGGCTATGTTAAGCTATCCTTTGGAGAAAATCAATTTGGTTGTGATGTGTAAACTTAACATGATACTTTATGTTCTTGCATATGGAGAGGAAAAGATAGCTCTCTGAACTTCTTCTATGTGGAGCACTTATTCCATCCTTAAAGACTTTGCTCTGCCAACAATTATTTCTTAAGTCTTCCTCTTCCATCAGCATTATATTGATTACTATTTTTCATCATTTCATGTTTTTTTTTAATTTTTTTGAGAGATTATAATATAATTACATCACTTCTCCCTTCCCTTTTCTACATCCAAATGCTCACATATAACATTCCTTGCTGTCTTTCAAAATCATAGCCTCTTCTTTTTATCATGCATGTGAGCATATATGTACACATATAGTTCTAACTATAATCTGCTCAGTCTGAATAATGCTCCTCATATTAATGTTGTTCAGGGCTGGCCCTTGGATATTAGATAATCAACCAGTACTCTTGCATCTGTGTTAGTCAGAAAACTTGGTCTATAGATTTTTTATTCTTTGTCATGTTATTATCTGCTTTGAAGATAATAATTACTTCATAAAAGTTTGGTAATGAGTCTTTCACTTGAATTTTGAAGAACAGTTTGAAGTAAAGTGATGGCAGTCATTTCTTCATATGTAGAAGGGAAGAATTAAATGTCTACACAGAGATGAATAAAATTAGACTCATATCTCTCATCTGGTACCAAAAATATCAGTCCAAAATGAATGAAAGATCGAATATAAAGTATACAAAGATAGTTGCAAAGGGAAAAACACTTCTAAACATTGTCATAAACATTAACTATGGACTTCTTTGGATAGGACTCATAACACACAAAAGAACCTCAAGAATAAACAAACAAGGTTATGCAAAATGAAAAGGCTTCTGAAAAGCAAGAGAAATTATCAATAAAATGAAAAGACTGCCTACAGAATGAGAGAGTACCTTTTCCAGTTATGCTACAGACAAGGGACTAATATCTATGTATATGTATGTATTGTGTGCACATATATATGCATGTATATATATATCATGTGTGCATGCATGCACACACATACATGCACACATCTAAGTTCACTATCAATACTTAAAATAATAATTAGAAATTTCTAAGCCATATTTGAGAAAGTGTCATATATATTAAGACATAGGGGAAATGCAAGTTACAATTGCTCTGTCTTCAAAAAAAAAAGAAAGAAAGAAAAACTGGGGCCTCATATAACTAAAATGCTTCTGTACAGGTAAGGAAACAGTTAATTAAATGAGAAAAGAATAGAATGGGAGAGAATCTTTACCAATTACACATCTGACAGAGGATTAATCTCCAAAATATGCAAAGAACTCAAAACACAAAGAGTCAAGGAAACAAATGACCCAAATGAAAAACTGAAGAAGATTTAAACAAAGATTTCTTAATAGAAGGAAAAATGGTTAATAAATATTTCAAAATGTGTTCATGAGCCTCAGCAATTAGGGATTGCTAATTAACTTTGATATTCTATCTAATCACAGTCAGAATAGCTAAGACCAACCAAACAACTGCAAACAAATACTGAACAGGGTGTGAAGAAAGAGGAACCCTCATTCATTTCCACTGTGGAAGTGTAAATTGGTGTAGAGATGCTGGAAATGAGCATGGGCAATCTTCAGAAAGGCAAAAAGCAATTTAACATATAAACCAGTATGTTTGAAGGACTCTGACAACCTACTCTACAGATACTTGCTCACTAATGTTCATAGCTGCTCTGCTCACAATATCAAGGGAATGGAAACAACCTATGTCTCCTTCAGGAGAAGAATGGATAAAGAAAATGTGGTTACAAGCCGGGGGGTCGTGGCACATGCCTTTAATCCCAGCACTCGGGAGGCAGAGCCAGGAAGATCTCTGTGAGTTCGAGGCCAGCCTGGGCTACCAAGTGAGTTCCAGGAAAGGTGCAAACCTACACAGAGAAACCCTGTCTTCAAAAAAGAAGAAGAAGAAGAAGAAGAAGAAGAAGAAGAAGAAGAAGAAGAAGAAGAAGAAGAAGAAGAAGAAGAAGAAAATGTGGTTACATATACAGGATTGAGTAAAATTCATCTGTAAAGAAAAATGAAAACAGCTGATAAATAGATGGAACTAGGAGAGATAATATTGAGTGAGTAACTCAGAGTGAGAAAGACAAACACTATGTGTTGTTTCTAATCTGGGGTTCCTAACTCCAAATCCTCAGATGGGAGCATGCAACATGGAACAACCTCATAAACAGGAAATAATAAAAGGACCATAGGTGGGGAATATAGGGGGGTAGGGTGGCACTTTGGAAGGTAACTGAAGAATACAGGTAACATGGAGTGTGTGCAACAAAAAGATGAAGCGGGGAAGGATCGGGGGGAGATCAACACAGACAGAGGAGTTAATGAGGGACATATGCTGTGGGATGTCAAGTGTGCTGCTCTGATTGGTTAAAATAAAACACTGATTGGCCAGTAGCCAGGCAGGAAGTATAGGTGGGAGAAACAGAGAGAAGTCTGGGAAGTGGAAGGCAGAGGCAGAGAGAGCTGCCAGCTGCCGCCATGACAACTAGATGTAAGGTATAGGTAAGCCACGAGCCACATTGCAAGTTATAGATTAATAGAAATGGGTTAATTTAAAACAAAAGAAGTAGATAATAAGAAGCCTGCCATGGCCATACAGTTTATAAGTAATATAAGCATCTGAGTGATTATTTTATATGTGGGTTGTGGGACCATGGGGGTTTGGTGGCACCTGGAGAGAAGATCTCCAACTACAGACATATAACATCAAAGTCTTAAGCAATCTTATTATCTTATATTTACTTAAATTATATATATATATATATATTTTAAGTAAATATATATTTAAATATATAAAATAAATTTTATTAAATATAAAATATAATAAAGTTATATATATAATTTTATGTAAATATATAACACACACACATACATATATATACAAGTATATATAAATATAACCTGCTTAGTCTGCTTGGTTGCTGTGTATATACAGTTTCTGGTTTGACCATTCTTCATTTGAAAGCAAAAAGGGGCCTCATCCCTGGGAGAGGCTAATTCCCTCCCTTCAATAGGTAGATAAATATAATAATAATTAAGCTATTTAGGCTGGCAATGCTCCCCACAAGAAGCATAACAGAAACACAGGTCCAGGGCAGGAGAAACCTCTTTTTGAATGGTTGGTCTGAATATATCAAGTAATTCCACAAACAATATAGATTATTGATATATCTGTAGATTACCTTTTGGAGGTTCAAGATAAAGCCCTATTGCAGATGACACCACAAACTTATGAGGCAAGACTTAGATGATAGGAGCTGTATCTGACCTGAAAACTTTTCCCCTGAAGTCTGGTTTCCATGGTTACAGAAAATCCTGTGCAATCTGCCAAGAGAGGAAAGCTATTACACAGCTCTACAAAGCTGTAACAGTAATGAACCACAATAGCCACCACCATGGCAAGTTGCAAAAAGTTGCCCTCAAATGTTGGTTGCAACCAACAGCTGTCTAATTGAATTTAAGACCCACACAACAGGGGAGAAATAATGCCCAGTACTGGAAACCTGGCTAGCTTCTCAAGGCTAGTGAGGTCATGGGCCTTAGAAAAAAAATCCACTACCAACACTTTAGTAGACCAGTAAAATTTTTTACTAATTCTAAATCTTATCCTTATAGGCACATTCCTATTCATAGAGGCCTTTCTTTATAAAAACTGGAGATCCAATCAGAGAAAACTACAACCAGACACACCACAGATATGCCAAAAGACATGGTGGAGCCTAGCCTCAATGGATACATTTGTATCACAGCTTCATTTCTATGTCTCAGAGAATATTACAGAATAGGAAACAGAATGAGTGTATGTAGTTAGAGTTTTTCTCTCCGGGTCCCGCCAAGCCCTGGCAGTCCCGTAGCCCACTTACAAAATCAACATACAGACACTTATATTATTTAAACTGTTGGGCCATTAGCTCAGGCCTATCATTGTCTAGCTCTTACTCTTATTCTCAGCCCATTTTTGTTAATATATATGTTGCCATATATTCCATGGCTTTACCTGCTGCCTTTACATGATGTTCCCTGAACGGCAGGCTGGTGTCTCCTCCTCTCTGTCTTCCTGTTCTCTCTATTCTCCTCTCTGCTAGTTCTGCCTATACTTCCTGCCTGGCTACTGGCCAATCAGTGTTTTATTTATCAATCAATCATCCACAACAAGTGTATGACTCAAAAGACCAGAAAGTCAACTGTGAAACAGTCTCTCCTAGAAATAGCTGCAAAAAATAAGACCAGAACAATGGCACTATGGATGGACATATTAAATCAAAGGGCAAAACTTCACAAGATAATACTCCTAGAGAACCTATTGATGAGAGGGAGTTAGCCTCTCCTAAGGATGAGGCCCCTTTTTTGCTTTCAAATGAAGAATGGTCAAACCAAAAACCATATATACACAACAAACAAGTAGACTAAGCAGGTTATATTTATATATACTTGTGCATGCACACACCTACCTATATATGTGTTTGTATTTATATATAACGTTACATGTGTATTTGTATGTATTTCTGTGCAGATAGCAACAATGATAAAAAGAGGCTATCAACTTGAGTTGGCATGGGTGTGTAGCTGGTAAAAGGCTGGGGGAAAGAAAGGGAAGAGGCAAATGGATCTAATTTATTTCAATTAAACACACACATACAGATATGCATATAACACACACACACACACACACACACACACTTAAAACAAGTAACAAATACTGGCAAGTTTGTAAGAGATGCACAACCCTTATTAACTGCTGGTGAAATGCTCAAAATGGTGCAAATCTGTGCAGCCAATGTGAAATCACTGTGGAGGTTGTTCAAAGGAGTGAAAGTAGAATCATTTGACATATTTCATGACACATCTATACAACTTTGAGGTGCATATCCAGGGGACTCTTAGCCTGCCACAGAGTTTTTAATATGTTATTTACTTGTCCATTTCTTAGCTATCAATAATAGCGAGGAAAGGAGCAAACATCATCATTCAACAGTTAATGAAGAAAATATACAAATACACAACAATAAACTAGTCAGCCATAAAGAAAAAAAAATGAAATTGCAAATTTTGAAGAAACATAGGTAAAACAATGCCACAGACTGGATCACAGCTGGACCACCAGACCAAGGGAGAACGGGGTGAAGGTACTCAGGATAAGTGGGATTCGGCGAATGACGGACAGCCACAGACACGAGAGTATGTTGTGAAGCTGCTGCAATTTTACTCAGACCAAGCAGTGAATTTTATACAGTTACTTGAGGAAACACGGCAATCGGCCAGTAGGGTGATAGACATAGAATCAACAATGTAGTTACACACTTTTCTCAGAATGATTAACAGATCTCATGAGTATAGCCTTTACTTTTTCTTTTGTGGTTCCTCATCCAGACAGAGAACATTACGGCCCTAGCTGTAGTTTTCCTTCTACACCTTTGTTCTGTATCAAAATTAAACCCTTTCCATCATTGTTCTAACCATGGTTTCATTTGTGTGAAAATATTTTAACCTTTGCCTGCGGGTGAGAAGGCACCAGGGGGGTTGGTACCTAGCTAATCTTTCCATGAACTGTAACTTATGCCATTTTGTT
This sequence comes from Onychomys torridus, assembly GCF_903995425.1. Classification (NCBI taxonomy): domain Eukaryota; kingdom Metazoa; phylum Chordata; class Mammalia; order Rodentia; family Cricetidae; genus Onychomys; species Onychomys torridus. Next base: position 37,852,912 of record NC_050465.1, read on the forward strand.
TTTATACCATTATGATTTACACATCGGTTCCCATGTACGTCATAAGCTCCCGTAAAAGGTAATGGCTCTAAATATTTATTATATCTAGGATTAAAGTTAGGGGGTTGCCACCATCGACCCTTGATGAGAAACTTTATTTGTCCCTGAATAATTCTTGTAGGAATGGCTAATTCCTGTAACTGCTTCCTTGCAGCTGCTGTCGGCTGTGCGTGTGAATTGCCTATAAGTGCCTGTACCTTTACTTTCATTCTCTCCTCACTAGAATCTTCATCCTTCTGAATCATAAGTTCTTTCTGCTCTAAATCATTCATGAATTCCCCCAAACTTTAGGGACCCTCTTGAACTGTTTGTCTAAGAGCTTGAATCATAGGTGGGGGTATCAAAGCCACTATTGAGGAATCATTACTCTCTTTATGGGGCACATCAGGAACATTAAGAGTTAACTTCTTGGAATTAATAAACAAGGAAACAGCAATAATTACAGCTGCAAAGAGAAGAAGGCAGAGTGCCAGCCAGCCTCTGCAAGCAGATCTGCGTGGTTCCGTGTAGCCTGGCACCTTGATTCAGGCAGATTGATGAGGGGTCGCCGGGGGCATAGACCCGAGGGCCGCGAGCCCCCCTTTCCCACGTAACTACCTCATCCAAGGCATTTGTCACGCAGGCGACACCGTCATGGGCATGGCAAAACAAGAAGGTTTCTTTTGATAAGTAGTTTTTAATTCATTTTCCATACCAACAGCAGATCCCTCTATCATCCCTCCTCTGACTCCCCCACCTTCCCCTCCCTGAGCAACCCCTCATATCCTTCTCCACAATGGTGAGTTATCCCTTGCGGGGAAAAAGCTAAGCCGGATACATTCAGTTTAGGCAGGCCCAAGCCCTACTAACTGCATGAAGAGTGAGCTAGGTGTCCAACCACAGGTAACGGGATCCAGAAAGCCAGCTCATGTACCAGGGATAGATCCTGTGATCAGAATTTATCTTTTTCCTCCTTTTTTATTTATTATATTTGCGTTGTAATTTTACACATCAGCCATGGGTTGCCCTGTCCTTCCCCCACCTTCCCCCCATCCCCTCCCCTCCATTCCCATCTGCTCCAGGGCCAAGACTCCCCTGGGGATTCAATTCAACCTGGTGGATTCAGTACAGGCAGGTCCTGTCCCCTCCTTCCAGGCTGAGCAAAGTGTCCCTGTGTAAGCCCAAGGTTCCAAACAGCCAGCTCATGCACTAAGGACAGGTCCTGGTCCCACAGACTGGGAGCCTCCCACACAGTTCAAGCTATTCAGTTGTCTCACTTATCCAGAGGGCCTGATCCAGTGGGAGCAACTCAGCTTTTGGTTCATAATTCATGTGCTTCCATTAATTTGGCTATTTGTCCCTGTGATTTTCCAATCTTGATCTCAACAATTCACACTCTTACAGTCCCTCCTCTTTCTTGACAATTGGACTCCTGGAGTTCCACCTGGGGCCTGGCTGAGGATCTCTGCATCCACTTCCATCAGTTATTGGATGAGAGTTCCAGCACAACAGTTAGGGTGTTTGGTCATCTGATCACCAGACTAGGTCAGATCAGGCTTTCTCTCGACCATTGCCAGTAGTCTACAGAGGATGTATCATTGTGGATTTCTGGGGACCTCTCCAGCACTCTGCCTATTCCTGTTCTCATGTGGTCATCATTTATCATGGTCTGTTATTCTTTGTTCTCCCTTTCTGTTCTTGATCCAGCTGGGATCTCCTGCTCCCCTAAGCTCTCTTTCCCTTGAATCTTGCCCTTCATTACTCCCACTGTCGTCCAGGTTGTTCATGTAGATCTCATCCATTTCTCTGTCATTGGGTGATCCCTGTGTCTTTCCTAGGGTCCTGTTTTCTAGGTAGCCTCCCTGGAGTTGTGTAGCATCATGATCCCCAACCTCAAGTTCTACTATAGAGCTACTGTAAAAAAAAAAAAAAAAAAAAAAAAAAAAAAAAAAAGGCTTGGTACTTGTATAAAAACCGACATGTGGACTAATGGAATTGAATTGAAGACCCTGACATTAATCTGCACACCTATGAACAGATAATTTTTGACAAGAAGCCAAATATGTACAAAGAAAAAAAAGAAAGCATCTTCAACAAATAGTCAATGTGTAGAAGGCTGCAAATAGATCCAAATCTGTTACCGTTCACAAAACTTAAGTCCAAATGGATCAAAGACCTCAACATAAATCCAGTTACTTTGAACCTGATAGACGAGAAAGTAGGAAGCAGTCTTGAATGCATTGGTACTGGAGATCACTTTCTAAATATAACACCAGTAGCACAGACACTGAGAGAAACAATCAATCAATGGGACCTGTTGAAACTGAGAAGCTTTTGTAGAGCAAAGGACATGGTCAACAAGACAAAGTGACAGCTTACAGAATGGGAAAAGGTCTTCACCTACCCCACATCTGACAGAGTGCTGATATCCAGAATATATAAAGAACTCAAGAAATTAGACATCAAAATGCCCAACAGTCCAATTAAGAAATGGGCTATAGAACTAAACAGAGAATTCTCAACAGAGGAAGCTCAAATGGCTGAAAGACATTCAAGGAATTTCTCAACATCCCTAATTATCTGGGAAATGCAAATCAAAACAACTCTGAGATACCACCTTATACCTGTCAGAGTGGCTAAGATCAAAAACACAGAAGACAGCTTATGCTGGAGAGGATGTGGAGCAAAGGGAACTCTCCTCCATTGTTAGTGGGAATGCAAGCAATTCCATTAGAAAATTGGGAATCCATCTTCCCCAAGACCCAGCTATAGCACCCAAGGAATGCTCAATCATTCCACAAGGGCATTTGCTCAGCTATGTTCATATCAGCTTTGTTTGTAATAGCCAGAACCCTGAAAACAACCTAGATGCCCTTCAACTGAAGAATGGATAAAGAAAATATGGTACATATACACAATGGAGTACTACTCAGCAGAGAAAACAATGACATCATGAGGTTTGCAGGCAAATGGATGGATCAAGAAAAAATCATCCTGAGTGAGGTAACCCAGACTCAGAAAGACAAACATGGTATGTACTCACTCATAGGAGGATACCAGAAATTATCTTAAATGAAGGGACCCATGTCCCAAATGTCAAATACCATTTCTTTCTTACGCATCATAGATGGTAATTCAAGTTTTATTTAAATTAAAATATAGTTACTTCATTTGCGTCCTTCTCTTTCCTCTCTCCAGATGCCCATGTCACATTCCTCTAACACCTGAAATAACCTCCTCAGTCCCTTTCAAATTTGTCGCCTCCTTTTCCTTGACTCTCATTGTTACACACACACACACACACACACACACACACACACACACAACACACAGGAGGGAGAGAGAGAGAGAGAGAGAGCAACTATGCTGAGTCATTTATAGTTTCTCACCAAGGTGTAACTTGAAATAACCAATTAGTGATGAGCTGTGGATACAAGAATAACTTTCAGAATTCACTTAGGAATCATGCTGACCTAATGAAGTTTCAGTAGTAGGCTCTCCTCTAAAATCCATGGCCTCACTAACCCTAGCTAGTTGCCATGTGGGGCCATGTGGGTCATGTAACTAAAAAGAGAATCGTTACAGGGATAAAACAGGTTTTTTGGGACTGTTGAGTAAACAAGAAAAGAAAAAGAAGAAGAAAACAGAATACGTGTGACATGAAGAAGGAAACTAACTGGTGGGAGCAGAAAGGAAGAGAAAGACAGAAGACTAAGGAGGGAAGGAAGGAAGGAAGATTATACCAAAAAATACACATGAAATTCCCATAAGGAAGCCATTGCATTGATGATCTAAGGCAAATTAATGAAAATAGATTTTTAAAAGGGTAGTGAATATTGAAAGGCTAGATAAATAATTTAGTAGGGAATACAACAGCCAACCAAGAGAAAGCTGCCTACAGCAAGGACAGATCAGTGTGTTACTCAAACAATGGGAAGAGAGAGAACCACTTGTAAAACAGAAATGACAAACTCATGCTGTTATTCCAGGAGAGTCATTAATCACCTTGATGGACAACTACATAAGAGGAAAAACTGATACATAGAAAATTAGAGTTTCCTGAAGGATTGAGTTTTAAAATGGTTAATGGAAGATTTGGTGGTGTCTGTGTGTGTGTGTGTGTGTGTGTGTGTGTGTGTGTGTGTGTGTGTGTGTGTGTTTGGATGTGGAGCAAAATACACCTATGAAGTAGAGCCTAATTGTTCATGATTGAAATACATGTGGAGTGCTGGAGAGAGAAGGTTCATTTGTGATGTGGAAATGCTGATTAATGTTGATGTCACTTGAAATTAAAATGACACAATGAGTAACAATTTTAGTAGAGAGACGATTCTACATTTTAGACTTACAAAATTTGAGAACTCTTTTGTATAAATGAGAATGTCATAACAGAAGCTGCATGTAGTTATCTCTGTCTTGGAAAATATATGGGATTCTATGCTTTGATTTAATAATGTTAGCATTTGAGTTTCTACTGAACACACTGGGATGGATGATAGAGGGCTTTAGCAATTTTAATCTCATGTTGTCAACAGTTTTGTTTTTTTTTTCTCAGACAAGAATACTAATCTCTGCATTTCAAGTTGTGCCTTTTTTTTTTTTTTTTAGAAACAATGCCTCCATTAGTTATGTTTCACCAATAGGCCATAGAATATATTCTCTGTTTAGAGTTTGCAGAAGATGCTTCATTTGGCATTCCCTTCACTTTACTCTACTGGCTTTGTCAATCAGGGGACCCATTGTAAGCCCTCATCAGGAACTTGCTCACATATTAGTAAAACATCATCATATCAGTCATTGTATCCTGTGATCTTTACCTCTTCCAAAGGTGGTGTTAAAGACATAATAAAAGAGAGCAAAATAACCTAATCCAAGATATACAAGAATTATCTCAAAAATACTTATATGTCTTTGACCTTAATCTCCTCTCAGATCCTAAGATGTGTTCATCACTGGTTGTCAGAAAAATCTGCATATGAAATATGTTCTGAGTAACTAACAGTTTCTCTTCTTCCAGATTCAGTGTATCTGGTTTATTTTGAGGCCTTTGATACACTTGGATGTGAGTTTTATGCAGTGTGATAAATAAGGGTCTATTTGTATTCTTCTACATGCCCACATCCAATTAGATAAGTGCCATTTGTTGAAGATGCTTCCTTTTTCCAATGTGTCTTACCCTGGCTTCTTTACCAAAAATCTTGTGTTCATAGGTATATGAATTTATGTCTGGATCTTTGATTTGATTTCTTTGCTCTATGTATCTGTTTTTATGCCAACACCATGCAGTTTTTAATATTATAGCTCTGTAGAACAGCTTGAAATCAAGGATGAAGATACCTCTGGAAGTTCTTTTATTGTTCAAGATTGGTTTAGCTATCTTAGGATTTTTGTTTTTCACTATGAAATTGAGTATTATCCTTTCAAGGTTTGTAAAAAAAAATGTGTTGGGCTGGACAATGGTTGCACAAGCTTTTAATCCCGGCACTCTGGAGGCAGAGGCAGGTGTAGCTAGAGTTTTCCTGCCTGGCCCAGTCAGGACAAATCTCTCTTACCCGCCAGTCCCACAGTCGCTCAAACCCAACCAAGAAAGCACACAGAAACTTACATTGTTTAGAAACTGTATGGCAGTGGCAGGCTTCTTGTTATCTGCTTCTTCTATCTTAAATTAACCCATTTCTGTTAGTCTATACTTTGCCACATGGCTTGTGGCTTACCAGTGTCTTTACATGTTGCTTTTCATGGCGGCGGCTGACGGTGTCTCCCCAGCCTTCTACTTCCCAGAATCCTCTTCTCTCTTGTCCCGCCTATACTTCCTGCCTAGCCACTGGCCAAACAGCATTTTATTTGTACAGAGCGATATCCACAGCAGGCAGGTGGACGTCTCTGAGTTCAAGGCCAGCCTGGGCTACAGAGTGAGTTCCAGGAAAGGCTCCAAAACTACATGGAGAAACCCTATCTTGAAAAAACAAACAAACAAAAAATTGTGTTGGAATTTTGATGGGGATTTATCTACTTTGAAATAAGATTTGATAACATATGATTTAATACAGTAAGATTTTTATATAATTTTTTATCAAAAATAAAACAATCATGCTCAAAGACAGTCCACAAGAAAATGTCAAGTAGAAGACCTTCTCAGGCTGGTTAAATTAGTAGCAAACATTGACAATAGTATTTTGGAAAAGTAAGCAAGAGGTATTTTAGAGTTTCTTGTAGTTACTGTCAAGCAGTAACTATAACCACCATCTATCAATGTCTGGATTATGTAGATACAGATTAGCGTCACACAATGAGGCACACACAGCATTCCAGCACTCCATAAAAGTATTTCAGAACACATAGTCTGACTGATTTACCTCAAATACATTTCATAGTTACAGTGTTTTGCATATTCAGATTCTTGGCGGTGTTTATAACACAGAGAAAGACGTTAAGGATCATATATTTTTACTAGAAAATAATCTTTTGCAAAGTAAAATACACTGTATACTATTTCAAAGGAAATATGCCAAGCTAAATAAGTTACAGGAGAAAATCCATCTATATGACGAAGGATCTCTGCTTTATTTGACATCTAATGTTATTCTTGAGATGTCGCTATGCAAATGTTTTTTCTCTCTTTTTATCTTCTCTCTTTCCCCAAAATCATTCTACAGTTTATCATGCTAACTTGCAATTTTGCTGTCAGAGGGGCACACGGCCAGAATAATTACATTTCCTAGATGACTGAATATAAAATAGAAACCTTTCCAGATTAAATGAATGTATTATAATGAACACTGTGTGATAAAATACACACCAAATCCACATAGTAGAGGACTTTAAACTTGCAAAGAACCCAAAGATAGGAAAAGAAAGTCCAAACACTACTTTCACTGGGGGAGTGTCAGAAGAATGGTAGACCTTTGTGCCACACAGGGTGCTTTCGCATTTTCCCAGTTGTTTGGCCAATATAGACAATAATTTGCATAAGAATATTCAGTGCCTTGTCAGAGATAACATAATTTGCTATGAGGAATGGAATATATCTGTTTAAAAATGTCATTGAGTTTCATGAAAGTACAAAGTATCAACTGAACTAATGGACTTAAATAAGCAAAACACTTTATGCACAGGTTTTTCAATGCTATTTATAGAATCTCTGCAATTACCCTTATTGAATTATGAAACACTGGCTCTTCCTGAATCTAGGAGAAGAAAGGAAAATATGTGCAGTGAGTAGAGAGTATGCTTAGTTTCTTTGAGCTTGTTCAAGCTGAGTGAGAATTCAGACATCTACAAAATTACTACTCTGTCATATCTCTTTATATACCTGATCAGAAAACTTGTAAGAATCACAGTTTCAATTTACAGAGAACATTCAGGCATCTTCTGGACTTCATCTAAAGTTCAACAATCATCTGTTATGATCTAAAGGGATGTTGCTAATCTATACTCAAAGAAAGTAAAGGCAAATGTATGTCATCTGTTCAAGAAGTCTTTCTCAAACTTTATTTCTGTCCTAATTTACAATTTCTTCTCTATCATTTGTAAGAACTTTATGTATTCCAGTCCACGGATGTGTGGTGGTCCATTCTTATGCCTCTCACACTCATTTTCTCTTTATCCAAGCTTCTCTCTATGCCTGCTGCTGCAGTTCCATTGTTCTAAGCACATCTGGATGGGGACTAAGATAACACTGTGGGTGGAGACACTCTGAAAATAAATGGGCTAACTACAGAATAAAAACTGCAGTTTCAATTGGGTTTCTATGCATAATAAAGCCTCTCAGCTTCTCAAATATCAATATGGTCATCTGTAAAAAAAACTAACATAAAGTAATGAATTATCCAATTTCTTACGTTTTTACACTACCTTTTAGACAGAACGTGTTACTTACCATTCTTCCTGCTTGCCTAGCAAATGATTTTTTTCTTTTAAATAAGTTCATACTTATTTCCTTCTGAAGTTTAAGATGACTTTTAAAACCCTGATATTGTATGGACTCAAAGTGACCCTTGCCTCTTTTCTGGGACTCATTCTGTTTGTAGTAAGTAAAATTTAACAGCTTTATCCTTAAAGATTCTTCCTTCAGTTCAAAGTTTATGAGTTTATTTACCCTTGTTTCACATGTATTTTGTTCTACAGACAAAAATAACTTACTCTGGCCCATGACATACTTACAAGGATGACAGATGCTCTGCTAACTCAAATACTATTAAGAACATTTTAATGTATCATTTAACAATTGTATCAAAATTGTGAAGTTAAATTTATCACATATATTTTTCTCCCCCCACTTTTTTAAAAAAAGTATCTATAGAAAATATTACAGAAAATGTCTGATTTCAGTTCAATAGACCTAGCAGATTTTTGTATTCTCCATATAATTTTTATGAAGATTATATTAATGACTTTTCTCATTTCTGTGACAGAATATCTTGTAAATACAATTTTAGAAAGAGAGAATTTGTTTTTAGTCTCAGTCCATCCTGGTGTGTAGTTCATGCAACAGGAGCTTCAGGGAGCAGCTCAGGACTCATTCTCAGGCAGGAAGCAGAGAGTAATGAATGTTGGTGCTCAGCCTGCTTTCCCCCCTTTATTTAGTCTACAACACAGCCCATGGTTTGATGCTGCCCACATTCAGAAGAGGTTTTTCCTCTTCACTAAAATTCATCCCCAAACATCCTCATATCTACACCCAAAACTATGTTTCCATCATGATCCTAAATCCAATCAAATCTTTATTTACAAAAAGGTTAATCATCTTAGTGAAAACTCTTTTACATGGGAGCTAGTACCTTGAACATTAAAACCTTATGGGTGAGCACAAATAAATTTTACCATATAGTCATTATTTCTAGTTAGTGAAAGATTCCATCTTTCTCATTAGACTTTTATCCTTGATAATCTGTATCATGGGAGAATGAAGTATATCATTGGGAGAATATATGTTATATAAACTTTTTTGGAGAGGAGTTTTTAATCAATAAAATATTGATGGTAGAAAAGTATATTATTTTCAGAGTTTGGTATAAAACTCAACACTCTGTAGCCTAGATAGTTTAATCATGTTTTTGGTATCATTTTCTGGTCAATTAGTAACTATTCTCTTAGAATTCTTAAAATAAGGGATTAAAAGGGATTAAATTGTGAAAGGAAGTCTTAAGCAAGAGAATAATTAGGAATGACTGGATTCCAGTCAATCATTTTTCAATTTCAGCTTTATGAAGGTTTATCTAATCAATTTCCTACAGCATCATTGAGGATATGAGTCATATCTGTATTGTGCAGTGATGATTGTTTGCACTACAGTATTTGAATACTTGGTTTCCTTCCACCTACCTCCTGCTTCTGTCCTTTTCTCCAGCTTTTGTGTGCTCCATTCTTTTATACTTCTCTTGCTTCTCAATATTATTTACTGCTGAATGAGCACAATGTTTAGCAGAAGGTTAGATGTAATGAGATTTTAACTTTCTGGGTACTGAAGGGAATATACTGGAAGAGACTATAAGAGTGTGAATTGTTGAGACCAAGATTGGAAAAGCACAGGGACAAATAGCCAAACAAATGGAAGCACATGAATTATGAACCAAAGGCTGTGGAGCCCCCAGCTGGATCAGGCCCTCTGGATAAGTGAGACAATTGAATAGCTTGAACTATTTGAGAGGCACCCAGGCAGTGGGACCTGGACCTGTCCTTAGTGCATGAGCTGGCTATTTAGAACCTTGGGCTTACACAAGGACACTTTGCTCATCCTGGAAGGAGGGGACTGGACCTGCCTGTACTGAATCCACCAGGTTGAACTGAATGCCCAAGGGAGTCTTGGCCCTGCAGCAGATGGGAATGGAGGGGAGGGGCTGGGGGGAAGGTAAGGGTGGGGACAGGAGGGGGGAGGACAGGGGAATCCATGGCTGATGTGTAAAATTACAACACAAATATAATGAATTAAAAAAAAAAGGAGAAAAAATTTAAAAAAAGGATTCCACTTGTGATAAAAATAGGCAAACAGAAAAAAAAAATACACATTTTTGTGGATACTATTTTTAGATGTATGGCTTTATAGAAGACTTCTACACATAGAACAAGGAAATTGATGTCTCAGTGTAAGCTGGGTTCACCATAAGCCCTCTGCTTCCTCTGATCAGGACAATCATTGGAAGTAAGCCTGATTAATTTCAATAATGTTCAAAAGCATCTTTATTCTTTTGTTTGTTTATAATCTTCAAGTAAGTTAAAACAGTCTTATGTAAGGCAAAATGTAGAGACTACACTAAGAATTTACTTATAATCAGAGAAAAGAGATTTGTATTTTGTTGTTGTTTATTTGTTAATTGGCTTTTGTTTATTTGGTTGGTTGGTAAACCAATGAGATTAAATAGATTAGGTATAGGAGAAGAAGTGAGCAGTCATGTCAGGATCACAGGCCACATAGCAGTGACTGCATCACAGAAGAAATTACCTCTCATTTACCCATCAAACATTATAGAAAATAGTTCTAATTGTGCCAAAGTTACAGTCTACAGAAGTAAAAATATGTTTAATTCAGCAAAATATTAAATATCTACACTACTCAAATTGCCATGAAGAACAAAGACAATTAACTGGCAAAACTGTTTATAAAAATCCTGGGTGAAGGACCATCATAAACATTTGGATGTAGGAGAGGAAGTGTTGGAAATAAGATTGAATACCTGTGCATGAAATTCTCAAAAAAATAGCAAAATACTAGTTTTCCTTTAAAAATGCTTTACTTTTTCCCCTCAAACATCAGTATTTTGCCTATTTTTTAATACCCAAAGTGGGAGCTGGGAAAGTGGCTAAGAAGTGTCACAGCAGTAATGAATGTTCTCAGAATGAAATTGATTTATATTGTAGAAAAAGATAAGAGAATGTCAGCTCCTAAAGATGGGGTGAGAACACAGCCTCTGTATGTGTAAATAAAATACTCTGATTCCACCCAGCTGTCTTTGTTTCTAAGAATTCTTCTGTCATTCTCTCACCACAGTTCCAGATGTACAAAGTAGTTGGGACAACAAACATGGCTAGAAAAAACATTTACTGTCTATTGTTTTAATTTAAAAAAAAATGCTGGGTGGTGGTGGCACACGCCTTTAATCCCAGCACTCAGGAGGCAGAGCCAGGTGGAACTCTGTGAGTTCAAACCCAGCCTGGTCTACAGAGTGAGATCCAGGACAGGCACCAAAATTATGCAGAGAAAAAACCCTGTCTCAAAAAACCAAAAAACAAAAACAAAACAAACAAAAACAAAAGGCAACTCAAAGGTATCAGTACCAAAAAACAACAACAAGTGTTAGAGAGTCACCTCATGGTTTGCCATCTCTGATGACTATTCTTGAATGTCAGCTTGACTATATCTGAAATTAACTAAAACCCAAATGATTGGGCACACCTGTGAGGGATTTTTTTTTTCTTAATTAAATCATTTGAAGTAGGAAGACTCTCTTCTCATCTAGATATTTGGGAAAGGTGGAAAGCTAAACCTTTCAAGATCTTTTGAGATGGGAAGACCCACCTTCAATCTGGACAACACCTTTGGCAGGCAGCTTATACAAAAGTCATAGAAGAAGGGAGCTCTCTCTTTTCCCTCTTGCTCCTGTCTCTGCTAACAAACCCTTTGCTTCCCTGGTGTTAGAGCTTACTTCATCAAGCTTCCAGTGTAACTGGAGCCCTGCTGAGACATCCAACCACTACTGGAACAGCCATTCATAGCCATTGTTGGATTAGCTGGACCACAGCCCTTCACTCATTCTAATCAAGGCTCTTCCTGGATATGTATCTAGAGAGATTCATTCTGTAAGTTCTGTTACTCTAGAGAACTACCCATATTGAGCTTTTAAAAATGTTGCAACAAAATTACTTACTCTTCAGAAATGAGATACAATCACCAAAAAAACAGTCACTATGGTTGATATGTAGAATGAGTGGAAATTTTTCTTACATTAAAAAAAGAAATAAATATGTATTAAACTATGGATCTTTGTGTACATAATCTATAGATTTTTAGTGATATATTTTTTAAATCCTGCATCTTCAGTTGCTTTAACTGCTTTCCCATGGACATATACTTTTCACATCTTTAAACCTCTATTTCTAATATAACTTTCTATTTAAACCATAAGTAACTGTGGTTTAAACAAGATGAGAAAATAATTTACAATATAATTTTGAATTTTCTCTCTAGTGTGACATTAAAGTTTAAAAACACTGCTGCATGAGTATGGTAAAAATCTATCCTTAATTTTGAATGATTGGTATTAATTTATAAATCTTACAGTCTAATATACAGGTTTAAGCTAAAATAGCAATATTTGTTCTATAAATAATACTTTGTCATAGTTCACTTCATTAGTTGATTTAAAAAACAAGACCAATCAGAACTTTATTCCTGTTTTGCTATCATCTTTCTTATGAGTATGAGTTCTACAACTACTATTAGACTTAAGTACATGAAAAGTTACAGTTTGTAAGGATTATTCAGAAACATGATTTTATTCATACTTCCATATTCAAAATACAGAGAAAGACAAACTTTCAGATAAAAGTGGCATTTTCCATGTCATCGTTAGTTTCTCTAAACATAGACAAATAACATCTATATCTGATTTTAATTTGCCACCTGGAAAAATTTTAAAATATTCACAAGCTGTAGTGCATATGTTCATAAAATCTCAATGGAAATTTTCATCCCACAATTTATGTACATTTCTGAACTTCAGAAGATTCCTCCAAAAACAGTAGAATAATCTACATAGAGGAATTGGGGCAGATTAGGATTCTACATGTGCTACTTTCCCAAGAAAACTAAACTGTTTATGTTGTGCAAAGCACAATAATACAATTCAGTTTTTATTAACCAATATAATGAGTTTTTATGTTAAACATAAATACTTAAGACAATAAATATTTCCCTTGGAAACAGGATGTATTATTTTAGTTTACTATTGCTGCTATAAAAAATTGAAACAAATTACAAAGTAATGGACTTATGGAAAATTGAAACAATATATGTATTTCTTTTTCCTTTTATCTGGTATCTAAACTTTCTAGAGTTGAATTTCTTCTTGACACCTCTTAGTCACTCCTCCTTTTTTGTCAGGTCAACTAGACTACTTCCTCTGCTGTCTAGGTTTCATTGTGACTCACAAATTGAAATATATATGTATATCTATAAATTTATATATTTATATTATATATAATACCTATGCATATACATGTACATATATATGCATACACACACACACACACACACACAAGCACACACACATATACACATTTACAGTTACAGAAGTAAGAAGTCTCACAATGATGACACATTCAAAATCAAGGTGGATGTGAGCTCCTGGAATACACCCTTCTTCCCCTTCCTCATCTCCTTCTGTTGCCAGGCGCTGTCATCTCCTTTCTCCTTTCTCCTTTCTTCTGTCTTGTCTCTAAAACTCATAGAGTTGAATTTCTTCTTGACACCTCTTGGTCATATCTCTTTTCTTGTCAGCTCAGCTAGAATGCTTCTCCTGTTGTCTAAGGATCATGTGACTAGAGTGAATCAGCTTGGAAAGATCTAGAAGAGTCTCAGGATGAGCACCTCTGAATCTCATTTACACCTGCAGAGTTTCTTTGGACAATATGCAGAGCATATTGGACAGGTTGTAGGGATTAATTTACTAATATCTTTGAGGAATGATGTTTTGTCATCCACACTTGTTCAAAATAACACAATTCTACATGAAATTTGAAATTGTGACATGGTGAATGAATATATGTAACAAAATGCAGTCATGGTAGCTCTTACATTATTAGTGTTTTTCCTATTTGTGCCTTGTATAAACTTGGAATTTAACAAAGATTTATCCCTAATACATGAACGAAACAAAACATGATCTCCTACTATGTTTAAAACACACTCACGATTCTATCACCACCAATTTGAGGTTAAAATTAGAGAATAACTAAATCACCTAATTTAATTTAATTTAATTTATTACCTCTTAAATTATTTTCATTTTTATTTCAACTATTTATCTAATGCAATTACTTTTCAAAGCAGTAATAGCAATAAGCACAAATGTTCTAGTTGGATTTACAACTGGAACAAAACAAACATAAATAACCTATAGTGCTCTAAAAGATTTTCCCTTCTTAATAAAAAAACAAACAAAGCCTAAGCTAAATTAAATGAGTGTTTAATCTTTCATCCTAACACAAAGGTTATTATTTGATGTACATGTATACATGGAGACAGAAGAAATGAGTAATTGATTGTTTTAACTTTGGAAAGTCTAAGCTTAACAAGTTTAAATATCAACAACAACAACAAAAAAACACAGTTACATTTTAAAGAATTTAGAGTATTTTGATTAAATTTCTTAGTGTTTGCCTTTGGCTTGAGGCTCCAGTAAAGAATGTTAAATCTGGTCTGATGGGATCATAGGGATCATTTATTTGACATTTCCTAAAGACAGAGCAAGAGTTTCCTCTGAAACATGAAAAAGAACAAAGAAGGTTTAGCAAATCCTTTTTTCCCTCCTTTTTTATTTATTATATTTGTATTTTAATTGTACACATGGCTCAGCCTTTAAAGTCTAGGCTCACACCCGAAAATATAGCAAATCCTCTTGACAGACTATGAGTCTGTACTGTATTTCTTTTAAGAGCCACTTCCTTTGGGGAAGCAAATTCCAAGCATGGTGAACTCATATCCTTAAAATTGTAACTGCATTTTCCTACAACTGATTATTACTTAGGAAGATACAAGATCTCTTTTATTCCTTCTTGTAGGCAGAGTTTTGTTGGGACTGCTGGCTCCAAAGTAAGACACAGAGACTTAATATTAATTAAAAGTGATCAGCTGATAGCTTAGGCATGCTACTGACTAGCTCTTACAACTTAAACTAATTCATAGTTCTTATCTACCTTTTTTCAGTATGGCATGCTCATCTACTGCCTCTTCTGAGTCTCCTCAGACTCCACAGACTCCACAGATTCCACCTTCCTTCTTCCCAGTGCCCTCCTGGTCTAAGTCCTCCTGCACAGCTATAGGCCAGTCAGCTCTTTATTAACCAATGAGAGTGACATGTATCTACAGTGTACAAAGATGGTTCCACATCATTTCCTCCTTTTTGTCTACTACTAATACAGTTCAGCCAGAAATTCAAGAGAGTTTCTCCAGAACCTAGAAATCTATCATCTTTTATATTCCATGACACCAACTGTCACCAAACTAATACATATCCGGCAACATGATGGGATGAATTCATCTCAACAGATGTAGGTGCAAAAGTGAATATAATGTTCTTCTCAGATCCCATGTACATCACAAACCCATTTCCTTCCTGTGTGTTGTATTCTACCAACACATAATGGTTTAAGCAAGGTATCACAAATTGATATAGTTATCAAAAATAACCACTGAATTTTGTGAATAATTGGTAAATTTATAATCTAATAAACTAATATAATAAAGGGAAGACAGAAAGACTATATATATAATAGGTACACATGATCTGTGAAGAAAAATATTTAAATGGTTTTATTGATTAAATTAAAATTCACCCAAATATATTAAATTATTTGTAGTGTAATTTGTTTCTGAAAATGCCAAAGCAGAAACATATTTCAGAATATGGAGTAGAGAGATATATTGTTGCTATTGTGTGAGTTCTTACAGCCTTGTGACATCTCTGCTTAAAATCATTCCATTGAGTAGCAGCCTCTACTGAAAATTTCATTTCCTGTTTGGTCATCCTGGATGCTATGTGCCCATGTCTGATATAGTCCCAATACTTAAACACTACAAAGAATATATAGATAAATTAATTACATTATTAATGAGGCATAGATACATTAATAAATAATGAATAAGTTCAGAGGAAGTAAACTGCCCGACATGCATACTTAAAGATGAATAAAAAGAAAGACATTGAGGAAAAATAGGACACTATGGGAATAGAAAACTAAGTAAAATCATAAAATTCTCTAGAATTTTGAAGTGAATATAGACCATTTCAAACTCCTAATTGGAGAAAGTACTTTCTGTTGGCTTGTCAAAGAATTGGGAAAATATTTTTAATGACCCATAATCAAAGCCGAAATGCCTCAATGTGGTTTCAACACTAGGGGTTAAAAACACAGGCAGCTTGCTGAGTCATTTTGAGGGCCATTTCCATGAAGGATGCACTCATTGTGTTAGTGTCCTTTGCAGCACAATTCTTTCCAAGGCCGACATGGAAGTGATATTTCTGCCAGAGTCATAGAAATACTCTCCTATCATGGTAAATATTTGAGTACTGGCATCCATCTGGGCATGTTTTATGGATCAACTGAAAGATAACCATAAAAATAAAACTCTGAGCAGTAAGATGAAAGATAGGCAAACAATGAAATAATAGAAATTTGTAGGAGTTTGTAAAGAAGTTTAATGAGGAATTAATAGTAGTCTATAAACACTTAAAGGCAGTCTAGCAGAACAAAGAGTCTTAGGACCTTCCACACTGTGTCCCAAGCATACAGTTGGTTACTTCTAAAGGGATGATTCCAGCAAAACAGAAAGTGCTGCTTTTCAAACACTTCGGGTGATTTGAATATAGAAAATGATTACTGAGAACACTAGATAGCTCTGGCAAAGACACAATCTATCAAAATATTGAGCATGAATATCAACATTGAGTAAAAACCAGAGACTATGAATTTGAGTCAATTTGAAATTTAAGACTATTGAGTCATATCACCACAATGCTGGTATAAAGATCACAATGAGCATGACATTGTCACTCAATTTTCTAATCAATGTTGTTTCTAAGTGTTCTTCACCTAATGTGGAAGCAGAGGATGAAGGTTTAAAAGAAAGTGTTTCTGGGCTGGAGAGAAGGCTCAGAGGTTAAGAGCACTGGCTGCTCTTCCAGAGGTCCTGAGTTCAATTCCCCGCAACCACATGGTGGCTCACAACCATCTGTAATGAGATCTGGTGCCCTCTTCTGGCCTGCAGACATACATGCAGGCAGAACACTGTATACATAATAAACAAACAAACAAACAAATAATTAATTAATTAAATAAATTTAAAAAAAGAAAGTGTTTCTATAATGTTTAGCATAAATATATAGGTATGTACAATTTCAATTATGATAGTTAAAGAATGTGTAGGGACAATGTAAGGGAGCTCTGAGAACTCTGACCTTGGAAATCAACTAAAAAATGTGTATTATAAATAGATTACCAAGAAAATAAATAAAATATAGATGTGTTATAAAGCAATATGGAAATATAGGATCTGAAAATATAGGGTAGGAATTTTAAATGAAAAATTATTGGAAAATCAAGACTTATTGTCTACTACCTATTAATTTTATGTATAGACACATATTTTCTCTATATTTTTATTTTACTTTTTTTTTTGAGAATGTGTGGTAGTTTCATTGAGAATGGTCCCCATTGGCTCATGTGTATGAATACTTGCCCCCAGTTAGTGGTATTTGGGGGAAGAATTAGGAAGTGTGGTCATACTGAAGGAGGTGTGTCACTGAGGATTAGCTTTGAGATTTCAAAAGATCATTCTCATCATTCTCAGTGTCTCCTCTGCTACACAACTTAGAGTCACTAAGGAAATCAGTGTTCCAGTTCTCCAGGACATTGGGAATTATTCTACCTAAAGATCCAGCTATACCTCTTTTGGGCATATAACCAAAATACTACATTCTACTACAGAGATATTTGCACTTCCATGTTAATTGATGATCTATTAGGTAGATGGAAATTGGAAATAGCCTAGGTGACATCAACTGACGAATGGATAATGAAACTATGGTACATTTACATAATTAATATTGGGCTGTTAAGAAGAATTAAATTTATAGGTAACTGAATGGAACTAGAAAACTAATCATCCTGAGTGAGGTAACCCAGACCCCAAAAGAGGAATACTGCATATTTTCACTTCTATGTGGGTACTAGCTTTTTTAATTGAAATTTTAAATGAAAATTCATACACTGTATTTTGATTATGTGTTTTCCTCCCTCATCTCCTCCCAGATCCTCCCTACCTCTCCACCCACCTAGTTTCACATGTTCTTTACCTCTCTCTTTAGAAAACAAAAATGCAAAAAATGAAATATAGAATTAAAAAAGAAAGCAGAAGTGCACAGAAAGATAGACAGATATACACACACAGAAATCAACGAAATCCACAAATACACAAAGTTAGAAATATTACAAAATGTGTACTTTAGTCTGAATAACCATAGAGATTAGCTACGTAGTAAGAGATTGGGGGTAGGGATGAGATATCTCAGTGTAATATAGTGTTATGGAGAGACTAAGGAGGGGTGGACTGAAGAAGGGGGATTAAATCTGTAGGGGAACAGGAAGGAAGGATAAGTGAGGAAATAAGGGAAGGAACAACAAACACTAAAGTCTATTTGAAAACCCACATGAAAATGTAGTACAGCAGACCTTCACTAAAATACATCCATGTATGAATAGTCACTAAATAATAAGAGCCACAATGCCTCAACTAAACATTTTATGCCACTGACTAAAATATCCAGTGACAGGAATGGGTTGCATATTATTGAGTTAAAGAGTAAAGGGGCCTGATGGAAATTTATAAACATGACAGACAACTGCCAAGCATTTTGATTACTCCCCTCAATTTGATGGTAAGGCCCTATAACTAAAGGAAACATCCGTGTCATCAATCATGAAGAGGTCAAACCAGTACCTGAAAGGAAGCTTCACCTCTACTGACTAAAGTTCATGGTATTAGAAGGTACTCTTTACTCTACAGATCAAGTAGGTAATCATTACTACCACTTGGCTACAAATCCTGCAACCTACAATAGTGACCTGTTTGCAGGATATACTTGTGTAATAGTGGAACAAGTGTTATAGAGAGTGACCACCCACTTTTTGATTGGTGGGATTTTTGAATCCCACAACATGAGATGACACCCATACCTCATACTATTAAAGTTGCCAAGCACATAAAACTTTATAGGGTATAGGCCTAGGGGAAAATCTGATGTTATTATTGTTATGCAAAAGAAACAGCAATAAAATGACACCTGGTAACATAATCATCAGAGTATCAAAAAAGGTACTTTGCACAATAGATGAGAATTAACACAGAGACATGCAACTTGATATTGTGGAAAGTGAGAGAGACTTTGGAGCACACCGTCGTAAATGAAGAATTTCTTTCTCAAACTCCTCCCTTAAAGACTCAGGGATCCATGAGGAAGAGGAGGAAGAAAGATTGTAAGAGCCAGAAGTATAACTAAAAAGAAAATGTCTTCCAGATGCAAAAGAAAAGACACTGTGGCAGGATGCATCAAGATATATCTATATCTAGATAGATAGATAGATAGACAGACAGACAGACAGACAGACAGATAGATAGATGATTGATTCAAGTCATACAGGAACCTAGCATAGAGTGAGAATTAGATACAGGGTCCAACCTCTCATCAAGAAGCTATCTGCAAATTGATATCCATTGACAAATGGAAAAATCAGTTTTCTCCATTGGAGTCTCAGTAGGTATCAACTATGCTCAGGGCAAGTCCCATGCCCAGGAGTAGTTGGCCAATTCAAAATGAAGTCAATAGCAATTTGTCCATTTCTTTTGTTTGATTTTGATTTTTTCTTTTTTTTGGATATTGTTAGCGTTGCTGTCTTTTGATTATTTTGATTTTCATTTTTGTATTTTTGAATGTGTTTTTGTTTCTTGGGACATTGGAAGGTGTTACTTTTGTTTATTTGGTTGATTGGTTTTAATTTTTGAAAGAGAAAGAAAAAGAACATAATGTTGTGTGAGCAAGGAGATTGGGAGACTCTGGGGGGACTGGGGGAGAGGAAACATGATCAAAACTTATTCTATGAAAAAATATTTTTTCAAATATCCACAAAGTGTTCTCTCAGCTGGTCCTACTAGCCCACCATCATGGACTCTAACCCTTTGAAACCAGAAGAACCAACTACGTTTTTTCTTTTCTAAGTTACTTTTGTCATAGTGTCCCATCACAACATGTAGGACATAATCAGTCACTGAAGACTTTCTTACATCTAGTCTCTAACATCCATATGATGTATATGATGGTGCTGCCTCTTTACTCAGAGAGTTCAAAAGTTAGGTTTCCATACATGGATCTAAATTAGGCATATACTTAAAAATATGATGAGTTGCACAGGAAGACAGAGCTATGTGGAAGGTAAGACAGAAATCACTCTGGCAAAATAGGAAGGAAGAATCTTGTAACACAAAACTTAAAAGGTCTTATAATAAAAACCCAGAGCCAGATATTAGGGTGAAGCTGAAAGATCAGAGAAGCAGAACAGCCAGCCAAGATCTTACCTCTATGAAATCCTCGGCCTCAAGAGAGAGTGTTCCTGTTTCCTCACACCTTCTATACCATTCTGTGTCCTGCCATATTACTTCCTGGGAGTAAAGGCATGTGTTACCACTGCCTGGTTCTGTTTCACTCATGTAACCCAGTGTGGCCAGTGCGGGAATTCACAGAGATCTAGATGGATCTCTGCCTCCCCAGTGATAGGATTAAAGGTGTGTGCCACCACTACCTGACCTCTATGTCTAATTTAGCAGCTGGCTCTGTCCTCTGATCCCCAGGGAAGTTTTATTAGGGTGCATAATTTATTACCATAAAATCTCTAATACACTGCACATATTCAGTAACAATGGCCATGGCATGTCCATTATTTAACCACTTTCCACATTACCACATTGTTTAAAACTTTTACCTTAATACTTGGAGTTTCAATATAAATCCCAGGAAAATTTAGACCATACATTACTGACTTTTCTTTTTGCTTTGTTAAAAAATGAATGAAAGGAAGAAATTTTAAAGAAAATGTATTTATCTGGACTTATTTTATTCATCGTGGTAGAGAAAGCATGGTGATAGGAACAAGATACTGCTGTAAATACTGCATTTGCAACCAGAAGACAGAAAAGTAATACATTCTTGTGTTCAGCTTTCTCTTCTACTTTCTATTTAGTCCAGGACACCAGCTCACTGAATGATGTCACCCAAAGTAAATGTGGGTCTTCCAGACTTAATTAATGTAATGCAAATAATTCCTCACAGGTGTTCCCAGAAGCTTATCTCCTCTGTGATCCCACATCCTCTTAGGTAGACAATATCAACAACCACAGCTTTAACCCCTTTCAACTTGATATTCAAAACCACACCATTTATAACCCATAGGCCATAATTTTCCTTCCCAGGTGTCTCTACACTTCTGGCCATATCAGAATGGAAAATGCATTCAGTCCCCCTTCAATATTCTGCAGTCTTTTACAGTGTCAACACTGTTAAAATGTCTAATAGCAAAGTCACTTCAGAGTCCCTCTAGTCCCAAAATATATCAAAATTCAAGTGGCATACATCCAGCCTACAATGCCACACTGTAAACATTCTGATTTAAAATAAAAGAAGACAAGGTTACAGACTTAAGATTTGGGGTGTATCACTAGGGATGAAAGCAGGTAGGGACTGGAGGGAGGAAAGGAAAGAGGTAGATAATGCAATTATATTCTAATTAAAAACATTTTTAAAGGATAAATGAGGCTTAAGATGTCCAACTAAAGACTACACGTGAACAAGACAAACAGGAAGAAAAGACTTTAAACTCATGTACCATTCTTACAAAACTGGCTCACTATTGACTGAACCATTCCCACAGCCCGATGCCACTAATATGTTGGTCTTCTAATTGTGCTAATGGGCTCAACTTCCATGGGAACAGCCAGTCATGTTTATATATAATATATCATATATATACATGTAGGATAAAGTTCTAAAACATCATGGATGTTGGATAACAATATGAAAAGAGGAATTAAATTTATAGCAGCTATAGGTATAGCAAGGCTATTTCTCATTTAAATGTAATAAAGTATCAAGAATCAATAAAACTTCATTCAGAACAATCCAAGTTTAATCGCTCATTTGAGTGATAAAAATTCTGACAGCATTCAGTGACATTCAAGTTTCAAATTTATCCCCAAAACTTCTATTGACATGACATCGGATGAAACTCTTTCATTTTTTGTCATCAAGCATCTGCAAACCAATAGTACTTATTTTATTTTGTCATTATGTAGCTTGATTTTATAATATCCCAAACCAGTTAATAATCAATTGTTAACATATATACATTTAGAAAACATAAATTTAACGAAACAACTCCTAATAATATTCTGCTGTATTCATAGATTGGTACCTGGCCCTATCATCATTAGAGAGGATTCCCCTGGCAGCTGATGGGAGAGAATGCAGAAAAGCCTGTTAAACATTAGGCTAAACTTGGGGAAACCTGAGGAAGAGCTAGAGGAAGGATTGTAGGAGCCAAAGAAGTTGAGGATACCAGAAAAATATGGCCCATAGAATTAACTATGCAGGGCTCAAAGGGGTAAGAGATACTGAAGCAGCAATCATGGAACCTGAGTAGGTCTGCAGTAGGTCCTCTGCATACATGCTACAGTTGTTAGCTTGATGTTTTTGTGGGTCTCCTAACAGTGGGAGAGGGGATGTCTGTGACTCTTTTGCCTGCCCCCAGGATCCTTTTCCTACTGCTGGGTTGCCTCACCCAGCCTTGACGTGAGCGTATGTGTCTAGTCTTATTGCATCTGTTATGCCATGTTCAGTTGATACCCCTGTGAGGGCTGTTCTTTTCTGAAGGGAAACAGAGGAGTGGATTTGGAGAAGAAGGGTCTTAGTTGGGGTTTTTATTGCTTTGAATAGACACTATGCCCACAGAAACACTTATAAAAGAAAACATTTCATTGGACCTGGCTTACAGTTCCATGGTTTAGTCCATTGTTATCATGATAGAGTGCAGGCAGACATGATGCTAGAGAGGGGCTGAGAATTCTACATCTGGGTTCTCAGGCAGCAGGAAGGAGTGAGCCACTGGATCTAAATTGAGCTCCTGACACTTCAAAGCCCACTCTATCAGTGACACACCTATTCCAACAAGATGACACCTCCTAACAGTGCCACTCGTTATGAGGCTATGGGGGGCAATTTTCATTAAAACCACCACAGTGGGGAACTGGGAAGAGTGTAGGGAAAGGAGGCTGTAGTTGTATTGTGTGAGAGAATAAATAAAAGAAAAATTACCTATCAGTAACTCAATGTTCACTCCTTCTTCTTCTTCTTCTCCTTCTTCTTCTTCTTCTTCTTCTTCTCCTTCTCCTCCTCCTCCTCCTCCTCCTCCTCCTCCTCCTCCTCCTCCTCCTCCTTCTTCTCCTCTTTCTTCTCCTCCTCCTCCATATTTTTCTCTGTTTAACAACCATGGCTCTCCTGGAACTCACTCTGTAGATCAGGCTCACCTTGAGCTCGTAGGGATCCTCCTGCCTCTGCCTCCTGAGTTCTGGGATTAAAGCCAAGCTCCAATAAGCCTGGCACTTGCTTCCTTCTCTAAACAAAGATCTTACTATATAGTTCAGGCTGGATTCAAACTTGCTACAATAGTCACACAGATAACAAAGTCTCCAAACTCTACCCCTGCCCCCAAGTACTGAGATTGCAATAGTGTACTGTGGTGCTAGATACATATTTATCATCTTAGAACGGGATCTTAGAACACTAATGGGAATGAAACCTTTGGGGAGAAATTGCTTATTTTGATGTTTTCTTATTTTATATATTTAATTATGAAAAGGTTTTACATATATATATGCATATATGTGTATGTATATATACATACATATATGTATATTATATATATATATATATTCATTCTATAATGAAGCAAATTTCTCCCACTTTATTCTATGATAGCATGCAAATATGTCCAAGTGTTGGTATAATTTTTTAAGAGAAAATGGCTATTCCCATCAATACACTATGTATTACCATCCAAGTGTTAATCCTACTAGAAAAATCCACTTGAAAATGCAGACAACATAGAACCAAGTTGCTTAGCAAGTATCAAGACAAATCATCAAGAAAGGAGAAAGGAAAAGAGGAAGGATGGATACCTTTGAAGGAAGAGTAGTAAGAAGAAAGATTAAAAGAGAAGAAAGGAAGACACGAATAATGTGTTAAGGGGTATATAAAAATCTACAGTCAGACTCAAAGGAGAGTACACTAATGGAGACATGTGACTTGAGATGATCAGGAAGTGAAATACAAAAGGTAAAATGGGAACCCTGTGGCAACCTTAATGAGAATATGAAATTTATTTAAATACCAAAGTGCATTTCATATATTTCCCCCTACTAGGGCTTAGCTCTCAGTACAGCCTTCATCAGATATCTACTGAGAAATGTGAGAAGTGTTAATATATCTTTAAGTTAATGTGCATTTCATTGAATATTTTTCAATTATTTTTAAAGATTAAATTTTAATCTTTAATTTTTTTTAAGATGAATCTTAAAGAGGTTATTTTTCACCAAAAATTTCAGTGTAATAGGCAAAGTATAGAAAAGTTAAAACTTAAATATTTGATTCTGCTGATATAAGCAGGCAGTAGACCTATTAATTAGAGAAAAGACATAAAAATGTGTTAGTGTGAGAAATTATTAGATGCATACAAACACATGCATACACAAAGAAAATCTTGAAATGTCATGTAGCAGAGGCTTAAATATCCCATTCTTACAGGTAGTAACGTCCATGGCATTTGGCAAATTTTAGAGAGACAGTAAAGCTAGGCTCTCAGTGTGGTGTTTTGCTGCCAATATCTTCAGTGAGGTATTTTTCTTTACTAGAAAATAAAATCTGATTAAGTGAAGCTGACTATTTGGTACTGGATAACCAGCTAGTGTTCTCCTCCCTGAGGAAGACTATTGAAAACATATACCTACAAATAACATTAAACAGACAGAGAATGAACCATTTATTTGTTTAGGAATAGATGATAGATAGATCAAAAGAAAGAAAGAAAGAGAGAGAGAGAGAGAGAAAGAAAGAAAGAAAGAAAGAAAGAAAGAAAGAAAGAAAGAGCGAGAGAGACAGAGAAAGAAAGAAGCAGAATGGAAGAAACAGAAAGAAAGAAGGAAAGGAGGGAAGGAGGAAAAAAGAAAGAAAGATGGATAGATAGACAGATAGATAGATAGATAGATAGATAGATAGATAGATAGATAGATAGAAAAGACAGATAGATAAATAGATAGACAGATAGGTAACAATTAAAGGAAAAGGCCCCATGAATTTGAAAGAGAACAAGGGGTACATGATAGGACTGGAGGGAGAGAAGTGAAGGAGGAAGCATTTGATTATAATATAATCTCAAAAATAAAGGAAAAATGAAGATACTCTTCAGTAGATCCATGAATAGTTGCAGAAGGCAGCTTCGGGAAAGCTACTTCTTTGTGGTCAAGAAAGAAAAGAGCGTCAAGAAAAATGGACAGGGAGAAGGTCAGATGGAGCTTGTGAATGGTTTTTCTGACCCACAGTTATACTTCTCCATTTAGAGAGTTTTATTTTAATTTTTAGCAAATCCCTATTTTTAAATGAAAATTTTTTAATGTTCGCATTGATATATATGTAAATAAATGCTTTAAAGCTATATAAAACTATTTTAACAGAAACATGAAAGCATAAACTTGTGCATTTTCATGAGATAACGAGATATTTTGACACATGTGTATGTGGTGAAGTTTAAGAAAGTTGAAAAATGTCTGCCTTCTCAAAACATTATTATTTCTTTACAGGCAAAACTTTTGAAATTTCCCCCCCTGGATTTTTAGAATACTGCTTCTTCATTACTGTTTGTTATCAACCTACTGTAAAATGTGCAGCCACAGCTCCTTATTCCTTTCTGAACTGTAACTTAGAACCAGGCAATCCTTTTTATTTGTTTCTCCATCTTCCCCAACAAACATGGCCCTTGGCTTCTATTGGTAACCAACATTCCTGACTCGGCTTTAAGGAGAAAAATCCTATAGATCCCACACCTCATAAATATGTGCTCGATGTTTCTGTTTCTGCTTTAGTTCACTTAAAATACTTTCTTTTTTTTTTTCTTTTCTTTCTTTCTTTTTTTAAGATAGGGTTTCTCTGTGTAACAGCCTTGGCTGTCCTGGAACTCACACTGTAAACCAGCCTGGCCTCAAATTGACAGAAATTCACCTGTGTCTGCCTCCTGAGTGCTGGGATCAAAGGTATGTGCCACCACTTGCCCAGAAAAATATATTTCTTAAATGATTTAATTAAGATAGAAAAATTAAATGTGTAAATCTTTCAAGTTCTATAAGGAGTAAAAACTGAACAAGCTTTTAGCATTTGAAAGGCATTAGATTGAACTTTTCTGTTCTTTATATAGATCAATACTATCTCCTTCATATCTATTTAAAGGGATATTTAAAATACTTATAGTATTATCTTTTAAATCCTTTACTTTCTCAAATGACAGCAAATTTTAAGCTTCATAAATTTTTTGAATTTGGTCACATATCATGAAAACATGGCAAATTCTTCATTTCTCACTATCATACTCTCCTATATATTTTGTTCTTGTGTTTACCTTAGTAGTTTTGAATTTTATTTCTTTGCTTGTCTGCCATTAGCATCATTCATCTAGATATAGGCAAAGGATATCAGCTCTTTGTTTTGGCTTAGATTTGGTTGTAAGGCTGTCTTTAGTCATTGATGTACAGGAAGGAGTACCAAGTTCAAGTGAGCCTCTGCATTTCTGTCATCGACAGGGCTTGGTCTAGGAAAAAGTAAGATGTGGAAAGGATTTGGAATAATTGGAAGTTTAGAGCCAAACTGAACTCAATCTAGCCTTCATCAACTAATCCCATGTGGTTTCTATTTAAATGAATTGTTTATAAATAAGATTGAGTTCCAAAGTGGTTTATTGCATAGCACTAGTTCTTAGATCTTACTGATGCTCATGTTATAATTATAGCAATGTGAATAATTTAAAATTTTTAGATATCTCTGGGTGTGGTGGCCCAAACCTTTTATCCCAGTATTCTGGAGGAAGAGGCAGCCCTATCTCTGAGATCAAGGCCAGCCTGGTCTACAGAGTGAGTTCCTTGACAACTGGGGCTACACAAAGAAAGCCTGTAATGAAAAAGAAAGAAAGAAACTTAGATATATTGATGTTTAACCAGAATCATTTTCATTTCATGTTCTTTTAAATGTATATTAAAAATGAATTAATAAGGCTTTATAAGTTTTGACAGTTCAGACCAATTTCATCATATAGTGTTAACATAAAGAATATCAATTTCACTGTAGTTTCACAATTTGTAAAACCATGATTAAGGGATTAAAAACTTTTATTACAATGATAAAAGGTTGAGGACAGGGGTAAAATATTCATAGACTGTGCTAGGCCCCGAAGCAATTACATCTAAAGAAAGTATGCACAAGTGTAAAAAATTCTGTTAATCTAGAACAAAATGATTATAAAAGAAGCAAAATTTAGAAAATTTAAATAACAAAACAAGCTTCTAAGAACATAACTGTAGGTTAGAGTATGTTTAACATATGTGAAATGCTGAACATAATTACAGAATTTGAATACTTTCAGAACATTGGTGAAATATAGACAAACCAGACAATAAGGGAATGCTCAAGAAAATTTCAACATTTGAACTATTATTTTTCTAATATTATTAAATCAAAGTAAGATGGGAGAAAATATGTAGGAAAATACTGTGAAATTATTTGTGAATTCCAAATAACTGAGAATATATTATCATCAAAGCTAACAAACATTTAATAGTGAACAAAAACCATAGTACTACACATCAAATCTATGATGGTAGAGTAAAAGTATTTAGCAGGCAATCACTGTCTCTCTAAAGTTCTACTACAGGAAAATGCAGAACATCAAAAGAGTAGTAATCTGCTCCCAGAAAATGGAAAGCAGACAGCCAAAGGAACCCAACAATATCGGATGTGGCTTAAGGCCCACTCCACAAGAAGCAGCTGATACCAAACAATGGCTGGGTGACCAAGAACCAGAGACTGGATAGCCCAGAGACCTAAGGTAAAACCAAACATGACTAGTCTAATAAAAAAAAAAAGTATCAACATAATGACTACTAATGGTATTATGTTATACTCATAGCCGTATCCAGTCATCATCAGAGAGGCTTCCTCCAGCAGCAGATGGAAAAAGATGTAGAGACAACATCCAGACATTACATGGAGAAAGTCTAAAGGGAAGGTTTCCATTGAAAGCCCTTGCCTCAGAGCTCAGGGAAACCCATGGAAGAGGAAGCAGGAAAGAGAGTGAGAGTTTGAGAGGGCAAGGCTCTCTAAATCAACTAAACCAGGTACCGATGGGGTGATACTGAAGTGGCAAGCCTGTATGAGTCTGCCCCAGGTCCTCTGCATATATACAATAGCTATTACTTAGGATTTGTATGGACACATAACTCTGAGAATGAGTGGTTCTCTGATTCTTGTTCATCCTCTTGGGACTTTTTTGTTCCGATTGGTTTGCCATGTTCAACTTTGATAGAATAGTCTTGCTTTATCTTATTATATTTTATTTCATCAGTTTTGAATGTTATCTCTTAGAAGCCTGTTCTTCTCTAATAAATGACAGAAAGAGAGTGAATCTGGAGAAGGGAGTAGTGGGGAAGGAACTATGAAGAGTAGAGGGAGGCAAAACTTCATATTGTAAGAGAAAAGAACCTATTTTTAATAAAAAGGGAAACAAACAATCAAAAAGTGCTGAGTAAATGTTAAAAGTAAAAGAAAGTAATACAGTAGGGGAAATAGTACAGAGATAGCCAGCTATGATGAGATTGTAATTTCACAAAACTTTAATGAATGTGCGATGCTCCAGGAAAGCTTTCTAAAGAAGGCAATGTGTTTACTGCCAGTCAATGCTAAGAACTCAGCCAACTTGGCTGCATCCCTAAGCTTATGAGATAACGTGGAATTTTGAATAACTGCATTTGAAGACAGAAGGTCTCAAAGAGAATCACAACCCATCAAATTCGTTATAGAAGAATTATAACCTACTGAAATAATTTGAAATGTACATTAAGGATAATTAATTTAAATGATTGCAAAAATTCTCCAGAATCTGATGGATTTGTTAGATCTATTAAGAAATTAATACATATCCAAACATAGACCATTCTGAAATTTGATATTTGAAAACCATTCTAAATTTGAAAAAGTCACTACATACTAATTGCTTAAACACTCATAAATTTTTATATCAAAAGGCCAGGAGGAAAAATAATAATTATTGAAAACTTCAATCATACACACAAATGTAAAAAGTTATACTGTCACATTTCCTCATTTGAATGAGCATAGTCCCTATTACACTATAAACTCTCCAAAGCTGCAATAAAAATCACGTTTTCACTGCCCAGTTCTGAGTGGAAAAGTCACTCATCTGGGTATTTATTAAGTCAGGGACTGAAAGACTACAATATTCCAAAGCTCCAAAATGAATCTTAGAAAACCATTTCTACTATATCAAGAACAAAAAAAATGGAAATATATGATTTATTATGGGAATAAATGATTTTGAAATTAGCAAATCAGCATGGAATCTATTGCCCTAACTATTTAAAAGTAACGATAACATAATCAACCCAACTGATACAGCCCAGAACTGGATAAAGCATAGCATTCTCAGCAAACTAGAAATTGAAGG
The DNA here is from genome assembly GCF_903995425.1 of Onychomys torridus. Classification (NCBI taxonomy): domain Eukaryota; kingdom Metazoa; phylum Chordata; class Mammalia; order Rodentia; family Cricetidae; genus Onychomys; species Onychomys torridus. Next base: position 37,882,531 of record NC_050465.1, read on the forward strand.
GGATTGTGTTAGCTTTGAGGAAAAAGCGACCAGAAAATTTCTCACTAAAGTAAAATGTCAAGACCATTTCTTTAATATCAAGAGCAAGGGCAAGGTGATCATGTGCATCCTTCATAACTTCTGTGAAATGCTGGTTACTGAATTAGGTCTGCTACATACTGATGATTGCAAATGATGTTTTCCTAGAATTAAATATATCTCATTTTTTGGTAGTTGTTTTTTATTATATGGAATTGCCTTTGATTTCTCTACCTGACCCTTCCTTCTTTTATCACGTTCATCATATTTCTCAAAATTGTGTCTGGTATATTAGACTTTTCAAGAAATAGCATTTAATCTTATTTACTCATCTCGAAACTTTTCTGCTTAATAATTTCTTAATGTTTCTATGTTGATTAATTTAAATGCACTTATTTCACTACATTTTTAGTTGCATCTCACAATTGTGACAAGCGGCTTAAATTTGTGAAGTGGAGAAGATATCTTAGTGTCATTATTCACGGTGTCCAACCGTGCCACTTTGATTCCACTAGCCGTTTTCATTACCAATATACGTGATTATAGATCCACTTCTATGTATCTCTTTGAATTCTAAACAGGTGATTAAGAAATGATAGTTTTCTTTTAGAGTATTGTGACACACATTTGACAAAACGGTTTGTCTTCTGAGTCCACTCTTTCCAGGAAGTTCAAACAGAAAACCAAGCAGCTATTCTCCTCACATCCACTGTCCAAAACAAAGATAAACACACACATACTGTACATGCAAGCATACACACACACACACACACACACACACACAACAACAACAACAACAACTCACATATCCTTACTAGCTTGCTTGATTGCTTTCAGCTAGCTTTGTCTTCTTTTATGCTCTTCAGGACCTCTTGGTTGGGGAATGATGCCTTCAACAACAGGGCAGGTGTACTGGCATCATTAAATGAAAGACAAGGCCCTACAGGACATGCACACAGTTCATCCTGTCTAAATAATTTATCCTTATGACACTCTTCCTAAATGATTCTACCATCTGTTAAACTGAATTCTCAGCAATAACACCCAAAACAACTAAATAGGTTTTTGCTAAAGTTATAGACACTGCTACACAATTACCAAGGTGGAAGTGTTAATGGTTGATTTATGGACAATTGGCTTCACTAAGCCTCATACTGCTGATTCTCAAGCACAATGAGCTGTCTAATTCCCAACCACTCACAGTTTCTCTAAATACGATAACAGAGTCAGGAACATGGAATGAGCATGTAGAGCAATTCACTTCAAACTGTACTATAATCTTATGGATAACGTGGTAAATTTCACATGTTTTACCAAAGTAGTTCATCCATTGGATGTTATGCTCAAATGGTCACACATTAAAAATGCAGAAAAGGTTTTTAACTTGGAATGTCAAGAGTTGGAGTTGTTCCTTTAGGTAGTGAAGACGTGTTTAGAGCCTGGAAAGATGACTCAGTAATCTCAAGAGTTTGCTGCCATTCTGGAGGACCCAGAGTTGATTTCCAGCACAAAGAGTGGGTCCTGTTCAAAACTTGTAGTGGCTGAAACTCCAGGTGACATGACACCCTCTTCTGTCTTTCTTAGGCCCCTAAATATACACATACAGACACACAGAAATAAAGATAAAAATAAATCCTCTTATTTAAAATTTTGTTCAATTGCTTGAATAAATATCTTTAAATTCAGTGTGTTTACTAAAATAAGTCTAGAAATATTGATGAAGCTACAAAACGGAGAAAGAGTCTAAATATTTATTGCCATGTGGATGGTACACTTCATGATTAACATGATTAACTAGACATGAGAAAATAAAATAAATGAATATTAAGAAATACATTATAAAATAGTTAAAAGAGAATGGGCACTGTTCTTAATATTTAAACACACACATAGCTTAATCTAGCACATAAACATGCACATATGTTCACTTCAGTTTTCTAATTTAAGTTTGGGGAAGTTATTATGCACCATTCAAAATAGACTTATACTTCTGTGTCTGTATTTTTTCTAATAATATGCATATATGTTAATAGAATAACAGTTCTCACATCTTATCAAAACACAATTCTTAAAGAACAGTTCTTTTGCATATTATTTATAAGCTATTGTAAACTCATTAAATTTTATGAGCAGCAATTTGATTGCTCAGTTCATTTGAATTTTTTCAAATTTAATAGTCACTTTCCTAAAACTTCTTGGATACAAATATTTCATGCTACCCTTTAGGCTGATATAACATAAGAACATCAGACTGAATTTTCAAGTATTATTTTTACATTAAATTTTCATCATTTTCAATGGTCATATTACTACACTGTTTCAATTTTTCTGTATATAGCTTTTATTTTCTGATATTTGTGGAATTTTAAATTAAACATATTTATAGCCATTTGTGGGTGTATTGTCATGAAAACAAAGTGCATGTGACACACATCTATTAATTCTTTACAACAATATAACAAAGTGTCTACATCCATTCTTTATTATCTAATGAACATATAAAATAATTACTCTGGAATTATCTCTGACTACTGTACTTTGTATTTATATCTTCTACACTTACAAGCCTATCAAAACACAATAATAAAAATCTGAAGGCTTTTATGTAAAATTTGATTCTTAAAACATGTCCAAGATGAAAAATATGTGCTATGATATTAAATAAATATATTAATAATATTTTTTAAACTGTGGTAATTACAGACAAGTATCTTTCATCATTAGTTCTTGCAAATTTACTCTTTGAATGACTCATGTTATATGAGCAGAAATATACAAAAAATTATATTTCTTGTATTTTGAATCAATTATAAGCTATTTCAATCACAGAAGCAACTTAATTTACTGCTTATTAGTCTAAAATCTTGAAAGGTACAGGAGATATTTTATAAAATGATGTCATGATTGGTTCCCCACTTGTGAATACAATATTTTCACCAAGTACTATCTAGAGCCCTTTATAGCACTAATTCTAGCATTTAATAGAGATCATTTTAAAATCTATCACTGAGAAATTTGAAATAAATTGGTCAGTTCAAGTGGATGCAACTTGAGTGTGTTTTTGATCATTAGTGGGAGAGGATGGGGTAAGAGAGGAATCATCTGAGCTGCTGGCAGAGTACTCTGCATCCCATTTTCCCTAGAATATCAGTGTTGAGACCGAATCTTCTCAAGAATAAATGGTCTCATTAATATAACTAATGTAAGTTTCACATGCGTTGAATTCTACAGAATCTCAGACCCTCTCCTTCACCTTGATGAGGAAGGAAGGGATAAGAACTAGTGTTTGGGTTTGTTTGTGTATTTTACAGTATGTTAATTTATCAGTGGAAGAGTAAGTTCAAAGAGACCATTTTTAAGGACTTGTCTGGGCAGGGGGGGAAGGGCTTGGTGCTGCCTCAACTAAGTGTACCAGGATTTGCTGTCCCCTGATGGGAGAAATTACCCTTTTGGAGGAGTGGATGAGGGGTAGGTTAGGCAGGGGTCGGGGGAGCAGGAGGGCAGATGAGAAGGGGATCAGTGGTTGGTATGTAAAATGAAAAAAATTTAAATTTAAAAAATTCTAACTTACCAACAGAATGGGATATGATTCCACGTCACAACAGGCCAAGGATATATGGTTACAATGAACTCATATTTTCAACTAGAATCTTTCAAACAAGACTGGACAATTATAAAAATCCATTATATTGTGGGTCATGATAATTTGCACTGTATTGACATACAAAATTCATTTTTAATCCCTTCCTACCTGCATTGTTAAAGCAGAACAGATTGTTCCTCATTTCTGCATTCAATAATTAACACTTACTGTAGCCAAGCCAGTGGTTGTTGTACCAGCTTCTGTTTTCAGTTCTCTATCCAAGTGAAATGTGGCATCCAAGAGCATGATTGGGGAAAAAAAAAATGGAACTGAACTGATTTTGCAGGAATTAAAATCCCTAGAGGAGGTGGCCAACTGTGTGTGTATGCATAGGGTTTTTACTATTCTGAAATCTTTTAATAAAACATTGAATATAGACTGTGTATGGTTCCATACATTCTATGAGAATCAATCTGTCAAGGATAATTGATGAAAATCTTTTGCTGTGCTATTTAATGCCTCTGGTGACCTAACGTTATAAACAAAATGTCATAGAAAAATAGTCAAAGTCAGATATAATTGGAGCACCTGGGTGGGAACATGTGTACAAATGGCATTTCTGCCTTGACTGCAGCCACAGGAGCAAAAGCCCGGCACTCGTGCTCAGTGGTAATACAAAGCCATATGTGGCGAAATAAAACGCAGGACAAACACACAAATACATCTGCTACTACAGATTGTTCAGCCTTTTAACACTCGTAGATGTCTGTTTGGGGTCTGAAACTGACTGCATCCTACTGTTCTATGTATTTTTCTGTAATTTTGTGAGATTAACAGAGCCAACTTGCAGTTTTCTGCAAAATGTTAATTCTCTTATCAACTTTTAGAGTGTCAGAGCTACAGCATTCTTTCACTCTCCATTTTGTTTCTGAATGAGCAACCCTCAATAACACACGGTCTGGGCGCTGGTGAGTTGGCCTGTGAACAAAGACTCCTACTGCCAAGAGTTCAATCTCCAGAATCCACATCTGACTACACCTTGTCCTCTAGCTTTCAATAGGCATGTCATGGTCTACCACACATAGGCATGTGCTCACACACACACACACACACACACACACACACACACACATACACACGAACATGCACATAACTGATGATACACACACACATACAAACATATAAACGAATAAGTCAATATATAAACAATAAATTTGTTCTGGAACAATCTCAGGTACTTACTTTATCTCCTCATATGACAGAGCCTTGACTTAGTCTGGCAGTGGATGTTAATTATGTTCCTACATCCAAAGGCCATCAGCATGCTTTTAGTAACGACACACTGCATATCACTCCACTCCTTGTTTCTCCCACTCATTTGTCTTTCCTCCTTTTTTCTGTTGTATTTGTCTGTCTTTCACTCTTTCTGCTAACTAGATCATCTTTTATTTCATTTTTTATAGCTTTTGATTTACCAGTTTTGAGTGTATATCCCTCCATTCTAGGATTAATTGTTTTTATTGTTCAATAGTGTGTAGGTAGTGACTCTCTGTGAACTCTATACATGCACTATATGAAAGCTCCACTGTGTTTCCTCCAAGAGCCCTGGGTGAGAAGTTTCCTGATCCATAGGGAAGTACACATAACCTTATCCAGGTTCTCCCTGATTATACCCTTCTTCGTTAGTATTTCTAGATTGTCTTCTGCCCTATCAAACCCATCTAGAAGCCTCTACCAACCAGCATTTGATTGTGCTATTCTTTTTGGAAATGCCTTGGAGTACCAGTGGTTCCATTGATTTGGTTTCTGTAGATGCTTAGTGCTTGCTGTAAGTTTCCAAAGATGGCTCTGATCTAAGAGAATTCTGACTTGTCGATTATCCTAGTTCACTCTGGTAAATGTGTTGTTAGAAATTTCTGCTTTTATTTGAGACATGGATATATTAACATCAACATAACACATGCTTTATTCCTTGTCTTTTTAAACTAAAACTTTATCACAAAGATCTTGCAAATTCAGAACATGTCATAGCAAAAGTAGCCAACACCAGAGCTATATGTTTCAACTATGTATATAGGCTGCCCTAACAGTATGGAAGTACTTTGTCTTCAGTAGAAACCTGGGGGGTAAACTTCCTTAAAATCTGTTTCAAACGAAGTCTCTTACAGGGTGAGCTACAGAATTCATACCTTGTATTGGCATCTTCCCTAGGTACATCCTCTCCTGCCATTGGAAAGGAGCAGAGGACAGGCACAGCCATCTGCTTCTTATTCTGTAACCTGATTGTCCCAGGAACTATTGGCAAATGAGTTGGGAACTACAATCCCTGACTTTGTGTTTCTGTCTCAAAGCCTTTATGTGAACAGGCTGAGAGGAGAGTGTGAGCAACAGTTTTAGTCTGTGTGCTGGAGGAAGACGTTCTATGCTATTAAGAGCAGTTATGGGGAAGGAATCCCTAACATTTCAAGCTAACTCTCTTAGCTATGCTTTTTTGGGGGGTTTGGGGGATTAGATGTATATCCCTTATGTTAGTTTTTCATAAGCTAATATTTTTTTCCAAATAATATTCAACATTTAAATGGTGGCTTAGAAGATAAAGAGATTGTTAAGTGGTTAAGAGCATATACATTTCTGGGTGAGGTTCCAAGTTCCTTTCTCAGCCCAGCATCTGACAGTTTGCATCTGAATTAACTCTAGGCCCTGGAAATCCAACACAACTCTGGCTTCCTAAGGCACCTATGATCACATGAGAAAATACTCGCCTCCCCCTACACACACATATACGTACACACACATACACACATGCACATGTATACATATGCACACACACAGGAACACACACACAGGTACACATAATTAACAACAAAATAAATCTTTTAAAAATGGTGGTTTCCTGGAGGAGAAAGTCAATGGATCTGCTCACAACAACAACATCCCAACATCTAGCAACTGAGAATTTTGAAAGTTATATTTCCTTTTTGTGGCCATGATCCAGCTTCTGATACATAAGAAATGTTCAGCAAAACTAACGTGAAAAACAATGAGAGGCATGATGTAGGTGCAGGAAACCATGCTCCTATGTATGCTCAGGATCTATTACTTTCCCAACCACAGTTCCAGGGGAATCCAGGCATTTAACCTTGACCTAAATTGTACTTCCAAAACTAGAGATGCACATTTTTGAGCAGAGTGGAGAATACTATGGACTATCACCCCTATGCCAGTCATCTCTGGACACGGAATTGTTTCAAACTCTCCAGGACTCATAAACATTTAAGGCATAGAGCAATTTCTGCTCCAGAAAGATATTCAGAGTTCTAATGGAAGTTGGAAAACAGAGAGTAGTATGAATTAGACCAAGCTTCCTTGACTTCTGAACCTCATCAATGAGCCTGTTCTTCGGGACAGGTAAGTGCCACCATTACACACATTAAAGTCATAAATCAATAAAATATGAAGGCATGTAAAAAGAAAAAAAAGCTCAGGAAATATCTATTCTAGCATTCTAAAGTGAATTTCTCTCTGAGTTTTTAGACAATAACCTTCCTACTTATTTAATAGCGATTTATAATCTACTGTAGGTGGCTAATCCCATGCTCATTTACCCAGAGGGCCTGCATTTTGAAAACACAATTAGAGAAATGTGGATATAATTCAATTCCATGCTTAAAACAAGCCATATATTCGATAATGTACTACAAGTTTATGAGCAAGATCCATCAATTTGCTAGACAATATGAAATCATTATATTCATACAGCATTCATTCCCTAATGTCAAAACCAATCATATACTTTACTCTCTGTGATCAGTGGAGCTATCACATTCCTCAATATGTAAACACATTAATTTTGGTGGTTCAAATAATTCTGGGATTATCACAAACCTTCGGAATGATTCTTATGTAAGCAGTAAAGTTGTAGCTGAGAACATGTTAAATTTTTCCCCAACTATTGTGAGCACTTAATGTCATTTTTCAGCTTTTTGTAATTCATCTTCCCACATTATTTCACCTCTACTCAGGATATATTTCTCTTGCATTTTATCTTCACTTTAATATCAGTTTTTATACTTGATCATAAATATTAAAATTTTCTCTGGCTCAACGATAATTGTCTTGGCATTTTTGAAATTTTATGTGTTATTACAAGAGCTGAATAAATATGTAAGCAGATTCTATGGAAAAAAATCAATATATGAAGCAATTTCAGAGAAAATCTAAATTGTGCCTGATAATTTCTCTGAATGATTAATCTAAAATTTGAAAAAAATAGCCATAAAAAATCTCCCATAATCAGATACTCTAGTGTGGTGGTATTGTGTTCTCCAAAATATTGTGCACACTAATAAACTTATCTGGGGTAAGAGACAGAGAAGCCACAATATTAAACATGAGGATAGGCAGTGGTAGCACACGCCTTTAATCCCAGCATTCTGGAGGCAGAGTCAGCCAGATCTCTGTGAGCTCAAGGCCACATTGGAAACAGCTAGGCATGGTGACTGAAACCTTTAATCTTAACAGGTCTTATTGATAAGATCAAACCTGTGGCCAGTTATTAGGGTGAATGCTGGAAAATCAGAGAAGCAGAACAAACCACAGCTTCCTCACCTTGCCAATTCCCCAGCAGATCTTGTTTTCTCAGACTGGAAGCTTCTGTGTCCTCATCCCAATGGCTCTCAGCTGAACTGCTGGAAAGCCTGAAAGCATAACCAGGCAAAAACTCAACTAGCTCTGATTCCTGGTTTTCATGCCTTATATATCTTTCTGTTTTCTGCCATCCTTCTCTGAGATTAAAGGCTGTCTTTCTGGGATTAAAGGTATGAATCACCAGGACTGTCTGTTTCCAATGTGGCCTTGAACTCACAGAGATCCGCCTGGCTCTGCCTCCTGAGTGCTGGGATTAAAGGCATGTGTGCCACCATTTTCTAGCCTATCTAGTGGCTTTTCTGTTCTCTGACCCCAGAGAAGTTTATTAGGGTACACAATATTTTGGGGAACACAATACCACCACATTTCCCCTTTTTTTTGTCTAAAATTTTAAAAAGCTTATAACTAATACAAGAAAAATTATATCCAATAAGTATATACAACATACACAGTCAAGATTACATTGATTATGTCTAGTCCATTAACACTTGACAGATTCGGACAGAAAACTCCATTAATATATAACAATGTCCAGTCTAGTAATACTTGATTTTCATTACTTATCCTATGTAAAGCAAGTAGTTCCTTTATAACATATTTTTTCTTTTCATAATAGATTCGGTAATCTACCTTTTGTCATTTTTATATCTTCCCCTTTTTCTTTTTACAGTAGGTTCAGTGATCTACCCATTTATCCTATTATTCTTTCTTTTTTCTCAGAGAGGATTCATATTATATTCTCCTTTTTCTTTTTTAAACAAAAACTTTGAATCTAATCTCCTTGTTCAGCCTTTTTCCTGACCATTAACAGTTAACAACTTATAACCAATCATCATAAACAATAACAAATATCCATAAGCCATTGAACAACAAAAACACACCCACCCCACCTCTTGGGAATATGGGCGTCGTTTTCTTAAAATTACTCCTGCTTTCTGTGGGTGAAGACATCTTTAGGGAAATCCTGAAAAGAAAAATTTTGGGTTAATTGTCAATTCCTGTATCATTTGTCCAGCCACTGCATAATGAGAAAGTGCAGGACTTGTTTCAAGTCCTTGTTTGAGTAGTCTGTCAGGCTGGATCATCTCAGCTAGCCATCTCGAAATTGTCCTGACCAGTTTGTAGTACAAAGTCTATCTTTCCATGGTGTTAATCATTTTAATGGCTTTATCATAGTCCATGTGGAATCATCATTGTGAAATCCCATCACCTTTTTGAAGATTTCAAAGTTGCTGTTAAGCATGGTCATGGTTTCATGAAGACTTTTTTCTTTTTTCTTTTCTTTTTTTGTTTTGTTTTGTTTTGTTTTGCCTCCTCTGTGGTTTGGAGCAAACACAATATGGTAAATGACTGTCTCTCAGAACCATGATGTTCTTCCCTAGAAGAGAAAATCTCCACAGCAATGTCTCGCCAAACTTTTCCAAATTGACCTTTGCTGAGGCATTCTTGTAACATGATGGTCCTGGGAATTCTTCTCTGAACAAGAAGTAGTAAACTCTTTGGCCCAGGTAGCAGCATCACCACAGTCACCAACATGATGAGAAGTAGCCAACAATGTGGAGCAGCAGCCACTGCCTCCATGGTTCCACCGGCACCATTTGTGGCTAGGCCACAGCCAAATCTTCTTCTTAGCAAGCCTTCCAGGCCAGCTTCAGCAAATCCAACCAGTGTGCCACCACAGCTGGCTGAGTGTAGCTTGGGTCTGAGCTGGGGCCCACAAGGCCACAGACAAGAGGGTTTTTCGTGAATTTGTACCACGAACGTTTGACGCCAGATGTTAGGAACCAGAGTTGGTTAAGTTTTTGCCTGGTTTAGCTGAGAGCCATTGGGATGAGGATACAGAAGCTTCCAGTCTGAGGAAACAAGATCAGCTGGGGAATTGGCAAGGTGAGGAAGCTATGGTTTGTTCTGTGTCTCTGATCTTCCAGCATTCACCCTAATAACTGGCCACAGGTGTGATTTTATTAATAAGACCTGTTAAGATTCCTGCTACACTCTAGAATTCTGAAGAATATTGACATTATAATAATATAAGATATGTCACATTTATTAACCATTCGAGTATAATTTGCACAAATTCAGCTATGATTCCTGATGGATGAGTCCACTGATGAAGTTATAAACCTCATTGAGCTGAATGTGAATATTCTATTGGGTCTATTGGGGAATATTGTAAATTCTAATCATAAATATAGTACATATACATTAGATAATATGTCTTGTCAGCAATTGTTACATTGGCACATGTATCATGTTTATGTGAAATATGAAAAAATCATTTATCCATCATGGGTTTAAGTTTCTCTGAATCAATAAGTTGATTAATACTGAGAGATGTGTGTTATTTGTGGGGCACACTCTAGGGTCAGTTCCCTGAATGTCACAGTGAGATCAGGCAGAGGAGGCAACAGGTCTCTGAGAGTTTTTTATATCATGACCAAGACAGTAACATATGGGATTAAGTCCTAAAACAAAGCACACTGCAGACTGCACTTACAACATCCACCAACATATCCTTGGACAAAGCACATCGCCTGGCTCATAACCTAGTGAAAGGATGGGGAAGCATGCTTCACTCACTCCCGGGACATGTGTACTTACTATACCCCAAAAACCAATTACAGGAGAATAAAAGAAAAACATTTCACAAATAAAAGGGGATCCATTTGTGCTAACATAGAATGATACTTAAGGTACATAAGGTAAAAAGGGAGCTCAGGAATATATGAAAATCATTTAATGTATAATGTGCACATATCCCATTTTAAAATTACTTCGTGTATAGATAAATACATATGAGTGTAAATTTGTGAAAATATGCATATTTATTAAGGGACATTTCACCATTCATGGTTAACTAAGGATTTGGTGATGCTGTGAGTAGAAGTTTACTGTATGCTTCCATATTTCATTTAAACCACACAAGTTTATAAGTGGCTTCAAGAGGGTAAGATAAATGTTTTAAAACATATCCTTCAAGCAAAATCTGCATGTTCTGTTAGTTTAACTTAGTCGTGTTATCAATAAAGTAAGAAGGTTGAAAGTCATTCTAAATTTCTCAGCTTTCATTTCTGAAACAATGATTATTAAATTAATGACTCAAAAATAGTATCTGTGACTGGATCATTTCTAGGCCCTGTAATAAGTAAAATTAATCATCCTTCTCATTGAAAATTTCAGATATGAATAGTTGTTTCACGTTTTAAAGAGAATTTTTATTATTTATTAGTGTGTGTTTGTTTCTAGTCTCCTGTATTTACATGTATATGTATGTATCCTTAGAGGTCAATGAGTGCATTACATCCTCAGGAGTAGGACTAAACAGGCAGTTGTGTATCGTCGTTGTTGGGAACTGAACTGGGATTCTCTGGAAGAACATCAAGTGTTCATAACTGAGTCATCTCAACAGATCCATGACTCCTTTTATAATAATGTTTTATAGCTATATTCCCTTATTTCATCTTGTATTTACTACTTTTTGAAATTGTAATATAATTATATCATTCTCTTTCCTCCCTCTCTCCAGTGGTTCTCAACTGTCCTAATGCTGTGAAACTTTAATACAATTCCTTATGTTGTGCTGACCTGCCCTAACCGTGACACTATTTTCATGACTGAAATTTTGCTACTGTTATCAATAGTAATGTAAATCATTTTTGAGATAGAGATTTGCCAAAAGGATCACAGCCAGCAGACTGAGAGCTGCGGCAAAGCATCACACATATCTCACCATGCTTTCCTTCAAGTTCAGGCTCTCTTTTATTAATTGCTCATAATTATCTTAGGTATGGATTTAAAAGAAAAAGATCCTTATTTGGACAGTTCATGTCTATGCCCTCACTCAAATGCTTTAAGAATGAACCATGCCACACTATGTTAGTTTCATCCATGAAGGAAAACACAATGTAGCAAAACAAATCACTTCTCTCTTCTGTGACATGCCTATTAAAAGCAGCTCCATATTTGACATCATGGCTTGGTTAAAAATTGGTAATTGCCTTTCTTTGTACAAAAACTACTTGGACAAAAGATGTGTACTTCTGTCTGTTTTTTGGATCTTTGGTGGACTTTAAGATAAGAATTGTCTTTGGTTTCTTGTTTAGGCAGGAATAAATCATGTACCTTGCTCCAGGCTGGAGCTCCACATAAACTCATTCTTTCCCACTTTGTACACTCCTAAAGCCTTTTTCAGTACCACGCAGTTCTTTTCCTATTTTGAACTCTTGGAAATAATCAAGGTGACATTGAAATCTATTCTCTTAACTCCAATGGTGTTGCCTCTGATACACACATTATAAGCTCCACCCTTCCCATTGACTGTGTTTTTAAAATAAAATACAAAGTCTCTGCTAGAAAGCATCATCAAAAGATTTTCTTTGTCTCTTACAACCATTGCCAGATACATGACTGGCATGGCGATACTCAAGAGCATCCACCTAAACATGTTGTTTATAGCTGTTTCGTGCTACTTATATTGTTATTGGGGACACTCCCTCATAAATACAAGTACAAAGGAACAAAAATCTGTGAATCTTTTTTTATATAATAAATCTGTGGTCTAATTCATTTGATATACAGTTAGTAAACAGAATTCTTAGAGGAAAAGTCAAAATGATTTTGTTATAATTCCAACATAAAATCTATTCCCGGCATTTGCAGTAGCATAGGCTCTCTGATGCAAGGAAGAAATGAACCATTCCTTAGGAAATCTGCTGTGAGGATGATGAAATACATGCAAGTTTCAGTGGTATGATTATGCAGCATGGTGAGTTAACTCTGAAATACTCCTCGACTTGTTGGGTGCTGTTTGTTGTCCGTCACATGTTTATCAGAGCCATCAGTATTTGTAAGAATCTCTTCTTCAAGAATTTTAAGTTTAACATACAGCTCAGGGTTATTTTCAAGTGTCTCTGTATCTGAAATCCTTTAGTTTTGTTTTCTTAAATTTTTTTTTAGGTTGCAGAGTATTTATTTGTTCTAGAAACAATGCATCTAAGCTCCTAAAACTTTTCTGTCTAGTCTGCTCTGTCTCTGTTTACTTCGTTACCACATCACTAACCTTTGAAGCATTCTTTATCATTTTAATTTCCATCTACCTAATAATGTTCATGTTTCCTTCCTACAGCTTTATGTAGCATTCCTTGACAGTGAAATTTTTACTTTGTGTTTAGCTTATAAGATTTTTTCCCAAGAAATTACCATGCTTTTGATATAAAAACGAGATATATACAAAAAATCTAACATGCCCCCCCACAGAAGAATATAATGTTATTATTTAATCCAGAAGTTACTGTAAATGCAATCAGTTTTTAATCTACCTGGTCACTCCACTTCACTTGTTCGGAGATAATGAACAGTTTGTTGAACCTGTCTATGTCTCCCAGTTATAATATTAGTGAGAATGTACATGATAGTAAAGGCCACATAGGGTTTGCACTAAACAATAAGGATCTGAGAAACAACAAAGTAAGATTAGTTAGATATTCACAGATGTACAGTCAGTAATGCTTTCTCCCAAACCAAAACTCATCTGATGCCAATTCTGATCTGCCTTAGGAAAGAAAAAAGCAACTCTACACATAGGTAAAATTGTATAGTAATATGAACAGTTCAGAAACAGCTGAGTAACTGAGATTGCCGTAGAGAGTGTGGCCTCACCAGGGTAGCCATAATAACCTTGAATAGTACCCCATCTCTAAAATAATTATATCTGTTCATCCAAGAGCAATTAAACACAAGAAAACAGAATTATGCTTTCTAAAGAAATGGCTTTTATGAACAGTTTTTATTTAGTGTCTTTTCTCATATTATTTTCTCTCAATATAACTTCCCATTTTTTTGCTAAAGAAATTTTTAATAGTTTGAGACCTTGTCTTAAAAAGCAAATGAGATGGGAAAATAGAAAAGTTATGAGAATATACATTTTTCAGAAAGAAGGAAAAATGAATGCTAAGAGGTAGAGAAAAAATTTTCCACCATCTTAAATCACCAGAGAAGTTCAAATTAAATAAGCTTAGATTTGTTTGTATTAAGATATTTATAAAAATTGGTTATAAAGATGAGAGGTAATGGGAACTATATACATCATGATGGTATTAGAAATCAGCATAGCTATTATGGGAAACAGTTCACAGATTATTCTAAAGTATTAAAAGTAGAACTATTATAAAGCTCACTATTACTATTAAGTATAAATTATATAAGAAAATGAAATTAAAGTCTTCTAGCTTTTGGTTATTCCTCGTTCATCCTAGTTGGTGTTTTTAATAGACTTGTCCTCACATAAATCTTGTGCAGGGAATCAGAACTGCAATGATTTCATGTATGCTACATTGAAGTCATATCCAGCCGGTATTTGACAGTGTTCTTCACCATCCCTCCAGCTCTGGTATTCTTTTACCCATCTTTCACAGTATTCCTTGAGCCTTTTGTGTGGATTAAAGCGTCATAGTTGCTGTGGTTGCTATAAAATGTCCCATTCACAGCTGAACACGCACTGTAGCAGGAATCTTACTAAAATCAAACCTGAGGCCAGATATTGGGGTGAATGCTGGAAGATCAGAGAGACAGAACAAGCCACAGCTACCTCGCCTCACCAGTTCCTCAGCTGATTCTGTTTCCTCAGACTGGAAGCCTCTCTCTCAGTCCTCATCCCAAATGAATCTCAGCTGAACTGCTGCTCCAAAGCCTATAAGCTTAATCAGCCAAATGCTTAACCAGCCAAATGCCTCCAGTTTCTGGTCCTCATGCCTTATGCATCTTTCTCTTTCTGCCATCACTCCCTGGGATTAAAGGCATGTGTCACCATGTCTGGCTGTTTCCAATGTGGCCTTGAATTCACAGAGATCCAGAGGGATTGCTGCTTCTGGAATGCTAGAATTAAAGGCATGAGTGTCACCATTTTCTAGCCTCTGTATCTAGTGGCTGTCTGTTCTCTGACCCCAGATAAATTTATTAGGGTGCGCAATATTTTGGGGGGACACAATACCACAACTCATGGTCATTTATTGTCATCATGTTGAACAGTTATGAGTCTTTGCATTGACTAATATCTGCTGTAAAAAGAAGTTTCTCTGAGTAAAGTAAAGAACAATACAATCTAATCATGAATTTAAATATTAAGATGGCATGACCTTTTATCAAAATAGAAATTGCTTCTCTGCTATGTCTTGTGAGAAGGTATCAATACCTTTCTCTAGAACGGGCCTCAAATCCAACCAAGAGAGTGACTGATTATGCCCACAAACAGTTGTGCCACCTAGGCACCAGAAAAGTGATTTGTGTCAAAGTTGTATCATGTGGCATCCAACATCAAGTAAGAACATGGAGTCTCCCTCCCCTGCATAATCCCACATGGCACCTCTGAGATTATAAAAGCTCAGCAGCATGCAGAAAATTTTCTAGTTAGTTTAAGACTGTGTGTGCCCTAAATCCAAAGTGTGTGGTGTCTTCATCCATATGGTCATGTTATCTAGATATGGACAGCAACCACAAACAAGTGCAACCATCTGTCACTGTTCTGGGTACCTCTGAGCCTACTGAACAATAACACAGAAAGAGATAACCCATGCTCGGCACTGAGATTTTCTTTTCATAACCCATGTCTTAGCCATGCATGCTAATGTTTAAAAATCCACATTTGAAATACTGTGTTTGTAATTAGCTTTTAATCGCTTGGTTTTTGATTCCTGGCTTGTATTTTCTCTTTGTCAAACACAAAATTAAACATGTGAAGCTAGTAACCATATGTAAAGAAGAATCTATGGAATTTGGTATTTGCAGCCCAGGTGAAGATATTTAGTATAAAGTTTTCAAAAACTATCCTTGTACCCAAAAATGTATGATTTTATTCCTCTTCAGAGGAATATTCCACTGTGTATGTACACCTCATTTTCAGCACCCATTCATCAGAAGATGGAGATATAGGCTGATTTCTTAACTATTGGAAATAGAGTGACAGCGAACACAGATGTATGAGTGTCTCTGTAGTAAGATATAAAGTCCTTTATATGTGGTCTAGCTGTACTATATGATAGCTCTCTTTTGTATGTTTTGAGTATTTTTAATACTGAGATCCATACTCAGAATTCAAGTGGAAGGAATGTGTAGATGGGGAAGACATCACTCAGAAACCGATAGATTACAGATATCTTCCTCAGAAAGAGAGCCTACAGGCCTGTAACTAGGCTTGTGGGTTTGGGTCAAAAAAGAAATAACACCTTCAAACACATTTTTTAAAAGAAGGGAAATCACAGAAAGCCTGACACACAAAGGCAGGTGAAGGCACTGTGAGGTATGGGAACATTATCATCACCATCATCATCAAGATACAGTGATGAGGGATAAAGGAAACATTATAAGAGAGTTTACAGGAGAATTTGTAGGGATAATGAGACCAACAAGAGTGGGACAGAGGGAGCAGACAAGGGTGTTAGGGGAAGTGAATAAGATCAAAGTATAATGATACTTTCTTTGAAAATGTTATAATGACATCCATTGCCTGGCAAAATTAAAAATTAATAATAATGAAAAGGAGAAACACAATTATTATGAATTAAATACTTGGACATCAATTACAAAAGGAAGTCATGAAAACTGTTCATCTGAGTGAGGCATTCTGGATCCAGAGTTAGGGAGATCTCTGAGTTCAAGGCCAGCCTTGAACTAGTTCCAATAGAGTCAAAGCTACATATAGAAAGCCTGTCTTTAGAAAACCAAAAAGAAAAACTTTAAAGAAAACTGCTTATCAGAATGTTTGGAGGTCCTAAAAGAAGCTTTCAGAATGCAGAGAATGGGTTGTAGAGAGCAGATTGTAAGCTTTTAATGCAATATGAACCATGGGATTACTGGTGGTTACAACAGACTATAAGACACATATTCAATGTGAGGTCAATTTGGATGGATGTAAGGAGGATGATGTTTTCCTTCTGTAATGTCATAAATGAGGGTACCATTCATTGAACACAGGGGAAAAATCTGTAATTTAAAAAAGCCATATCATTCCTCATTTTTTTGTTGGGTGTTTGAAGCATCCATGTGGAAATGTCAAAGAGACCTTTAAAAAATCCACGTTTTTAAGTCAAAGAGGAGTGGTATAAAGGCAAAGTTCTGCTCAGCATGAGCATGTCAGTGGCAAGTGAGCAGGTTAGCATTAGTGAATTTCATAACGTGCCTAGATAAGGAGTCAACAATAAAGAGGATTGTAAACTTTACTCATATATAGAGAAAGTTTTAAATGCCTAAAATTAATATTCAACTATTCTACAAGCTAAAATCAAAATCAATAACCATTTTGTCAATTTAGGCAAAATCACTACCTCAAAATATTTACCCATAACTAGGGAGCAAATGTGGTGTAACTACGAATATCTCCCTTCTGCATATTGATAAGTGTAGCAAATACCATTAAGATATTTCCTTTTACTGTCAGGTCTACTGCTGCTGGTGCAAGGTGAAAGTCTCTAATCTGCTTCTAGGTCCTGTGCAGGTTTATGTTTGCTCATATAAAAGAGGTTACTTCCATTGATTGGAGGCGATACAGTAATAGACAAAAAATATGATTCTGTATGTCTTAGGATGATATAAGTTCAATCTTCAAAGTAAGATTTTCTCCTTTACCTCAGAAGCTCTTCGAATGGTACTTTTATTGCTTTAGCTATTTCTTTTCCAATGAGCAATTTCACAAATTTATGAAACACTGTAAATTCTGGAGCTGTGATTCTTCAGCTATGTTCTCCACTCTAAAATGACTTCTTACTTTCATATCACTCTGTTAAGATCAACTAACGTCACTCTGGGAGGTATGTACTCAGGTGCTACTGCAGTGTCTTGGCTTTCAAGTGGGTTTAAGGTTATGATGGACACTGCACATGACTGAAATTTGCTTCATTATGCATAACCTCATTTCTTTTCTCTTACTGACAGATTACCCTTGAATTCAGACTCTGAAATTTAGTCTTTTCTTTGCTTTTACACAAACCACAAGATGTTTTACTGTATGAGCAGATGACAGTAAAAGGGTTCCGGGAAAGGGACAATACTTGAGTCAGTGAAAGAACACTTTGCAAACATTTTAGGGGAGCAATTGCAATGCCACTAGCCAAAAAATGGGGTATAAATACAGAAAATAAAACACACTGTGGAAGCAACCGTTTTCTGCTCTGTGAGTATATATATATATATATATATGTCAGTCAGTGGAGAGACATCCCATTCTAATTTATCTGTAGAGTGCAATCTCATGACTTAAATAGATTTTACTTTTTCTTCATCTTAACAGACTACTGGAAATGTTATAACAGAGAAAACTTCCCCCTCACTGCTTCTAACCCATATATGTTAATCCATAAGTTGTAGGAGTCTACTGATTTTTTCCTCACTAGTAGCTGATTCTCATAATAAATATTATTTAGGCTCTTTTGATCATGAAATTACATTATTATGAACTTTTCTGTTAGGGGAAATAAAGAGTTAAGCTTTGCAAGCTTTTCTTCACAGTGTTTCACCAGCCACTACAAAACCTTCTTTTACATATATTTCTATACATGTATGTGTGTCTATGTGCTTATGTATCCACACACACTCAATTCATTCAATTGCACTATAATGCAATTTTGACCAGAGCTACTCTAGCATGAATTGACTTTGTAATAACTACAGCTTCTCCTACTCTTGAGCATCAGAGAGAATCTCAGCACTCTATATCAGAAACATGCTAAAACATTCATTCCTAAACAACAAAGTACAAAACACAAAGTGTGTGATAATAAGCACCCATTGAAATACTATGTAAAGTGTGAGAGCTGAGTCAGTGAGCAGTTGGTCCTTTCTTGGCTGGGAACACCCATTGGATGCCTCAAAGTTGTCTTTACGTGGCTTTCTCCACTTGTCTTCACTGACCTTAGCATGATGGGAAGGCACCAGTGAAGTTCAAGAGGAACACCAGTTTGCAGACAAGCATGAGAAATGATGACTCCTTGGATTTCAATGGATCACAAAACACAAGGTAAGATCCCTTGAAAATATTTACCTGTGGCCATACTTACCAGCTGTGATGGTGATGGCCTTGTATCCTCTGGAGACATAATCCAAAATAAACTCTTCCTTCTATTAAAAGAAAAAAGAAAGAAACATTCCTTGGAAGCTATGTTGTCCAAAGACAGGTGACAATACCTAACAGAACATTTCTCCTATAATAACCCAAAGAAAGTACTGATTAAAAATGGTAAAAATAAATCCTTGGACACAACTCAATTTTATATTGACCTAAGTATCTTTAAAACAAATTGATTAAAACTCAGCCACGACTTTAGGATTTCCCTAAAACAACAGAACAGAAGCCAAAGATAAGTATTGATTCTTATGGAGTAGCTTTTCCATGACGAGAATAATTCTGATTCTTGTACTTGCCCTGACTTCCTTGCTGATTTATTGTATGGAGTTATAAGGTTTCATAGTGTTTAGGAAACATATTCCTGTTAATTAGTCCCTGGAAGGCAGGGTTTATTAATTTTACATTAACTTTAAATATGCCCTTAATGGACAAGCATGGGGGTATTGATCAGATAGGACAGTAACAGATCAGCTAGTCTTACCTGTTAAGTCACACAAAAGAAAACAGAGGTTGCAGAAGGTAAAGAGACCAACAAAGCATGTTTAAATTTCATGACTTTATTAAATACATGTTCAGCTTCAGGGAGAGACATTTCATACTGAATTTGATTCTAGAGTACCCTAAATTACCTTTGTGAAGTGTTATCCAAATAATTAAGTTAAAAACACTTCTTTCAACTTTCAGGGTATAATGTGATTCAAATAAACATCATGATAATTGATTTTTTTATTATTTCCATGTTCACCTCCTATAATAATTATTAATTTTTTGTTATTGTTGCTTTCAATGGTATTTTCGGATGTTGTACACTTTTACTACAGAGAATGTCTTTGAAAAAGTATAAAGTCTTACAAGGTATGTTGATGCTTAATGACAGATTTGGTATGAAAACAGAAGATAGCAGGTGACTCCTGGGTTTACCTTGAAAATGTCCTAAGAAGGAGTTTTGATTTCTGATCATTATTAAACACAAGGTGACTATGAAATGAACACAAGTTTCTTAGACTCTCCTAAGGTCTGTCAGTGTTGCAAGGAAATCTTTGACCTCATGAATAACAGTAAGTGGCTGGCACACAGGAGTTATAAAAATGTTTGTTAAATGATTGTTAAATGGCTGAATGCTGGGTTGATTTAAATAAGACCTTGAAGTATTTTTATAGGCACATCTGGTTTTTCTTTTCCTATCAGATTTTTAATTCAGATTAAACACTTGAGCTATAATGTATATAAATTGATAAAACATACATTTTATGGGGCTCCAAATTAGCAAATAGATTTGGAATTTTACAGCTTTAATAATAATCATCTGGCTTGTTCCAGTCACTAGGCAGAGCTCCACTGGGAGGCCTGTAACAATCTCAAACTGGACACCAATGTTTACCTTTCTTTGTATCTTTCACTGGAACAAAGGTAATAATTAGAAATAACACTGTACCTAGAGGTATATCTGCAGTATTCTGTGAGAATACTCTTGTTAAACAAGGGCTTGCCTTCAAAAAAATTCAGTCAAATAGTTAATTGTGGGTGTGACTCCATTCCTTTGTCTGAACATCTTTTTCAGAGTCACGTGTAAAGGATATCACCACAGTTCATGTTTTCACACTCAGCTCTTGCTCCAAAATATGTAGTGTTTTCAAAGTGGCTGACCAAGCCAGGTGGAAGACATTTTACTGCAGTCAGAGGAAGACACAAACTTTCATTGATATTCAGAATTGATATGAAGCTACAATCAGTTCATACTCAACTTTATTTTATGAAGAACTGTCTATGGGATTCTCTAGAACAGCTAAAGCCAGAACACTTAAGTTAGAATCACCCCCTTCTATCATTCCTTTGTGATACTACTGAGCTTTGACAGGAAGTGAACTAAGTTCCATTCTTGCTTCTTCCAAAGAGATCATTTCTATTGAAATTAAACAAAAAAAGATTATCCTCCACATATTTTCAAAGGTATGGATTATTTATTGTGGTGATACCTTAGAAAATAGGTCTATCTTATATTTTTGGTTGTGAGCCTAGCCTTTAATGGCTGAGCCATTTCTCCAGCTGCCGGCCGGTTGGTGGTGCATGCCTTTAATCCCAGCACTCGGGAGGCAGAGGCAGGCGGATCTTTGTGAGTTCAAGGCCAGCCTGGTCTACAGAGTGAGATCCAGGAAAGGTGCAAAGCTACACAGAGAAACCCTGTCTTGAAAAAAAAAAAAACAAACAAACAAACAAAAAAAAAAGAAAATATGTCTATCATGACAGACAGCAGCATTGGAAACACCAGAACATGGCCTTCTGAATCAACTAAGCAAAGCTCATATGAGCTCACAGAGACCGAAGCAGAAAACACTGGGCCTACACAGGTCTGTGACAGGTCCTCTGTGTATATATTATAGTCTTTAGGTTAGTACTTTATGGGACTTCTGACTATGAAAATGGGTCTCTTACACTTTTACTTGCTCTTGGGACTCTCTTTCTTCCATTGGGTTGCCATGTCTAACTTTGGTAATAGTTTTGCTTCATCTTATTATATTTTATTTTGTCATGTTTGGTGGTTATCTCTTAGAAACCTGTTCTTTTCTCATGAGAGACAGAAAGGAAGTGAGTGAATCCATACTGGAAGGAAGGTGGGGTGGGGAGAAACTGGTATGAGGGGCAGAGCTATCATCAGGATCTATTGGGTGAGACAAGAACCTGTCTTCAATTTAAAAAAGAAATTCACTCCTTTTTGAATGGAAAGATCTGATAGTTTTCTGTGTTTAGTGGCCATAAACATTGTAGATGGGTCTTAATCAATAGCTTGGTGTGGTCATGCCTTACTCAACACATCACTTCTTGCATTTTTGTTAATAAAGGAGACAGTGACATGAGTATTGAGTCATCATAAAACCCTGGTTCTCCGTGATCATATTCCTATGAAACACCAGCTTGCAATGAATAACTGACTTCTAAAATGGTGAGGAAATAAATCTAACAGCAGCCACTGAGTTACAAAAAGTACCATGACCTTGGAATGGAACTGTAACCTGGTCAGCTCCTCAGTTATACATCTCTCAGACAAGAGACTCAGTCAAAAAATGCCTGGAGACCTCTCTCACCACACACACACACACACACACACACACACACACACACACACACACATACACACACACACATACATACAGTTAGGCAGTGCAGGTGAGTACCTTCAGACCTGTAAGTTTGTGATAATCTGTTAGGAGATAAGAGAAGTGCACATCTATCAAAGTTCACATAGATGTATTTGAGTCCAATGTGAAGGTAATATTGCAAAATAAAAGTGACTACATTGCCTTTCTCGTAAAAAAAAATTAATAACATAATTTATATCTAAATAAAAGGATGATAATTCTGATATAAATGATAGGTAAGCAGATGGACTGATAGATAAATATAGATCATGCATACATACAAACATAAATGATACGCAGAGAAATATTAACAGTAAGCTTGCTAAACTTAGAAATCCTGAGCTTCCAGATTTAAAAAAAAATAGACTAAAATATCATGAAAGTAAGAGAAATAACGGACACAAAATACGTCTTAATCACTGACATAAATGTAAATGTGGCATTAAAATTGATACAGATGAAAATGTAAATTAATTAGTGGATGGTACTTATAAGAACATCACACATGAATTTCTTCAATTAAGTACAAGATAAATTAGAGTCCTTTTATTTGTTATCCTTTGAAATCATGCTTTGAAGGTCCAAGCTATTTTTCCCTAAACAAGCATTGTCTTAACATTTTGATCCTGTAAAATTTTATTTTTATAGGTTGCTCTGAGTTATTGCTCCTCATTTCCTTTAAAGTCTATTTTTTCTTAGTAATCCTCCCTTTCCTAGCTTAGCTCACCTGTCTTGTAATATTTATGCAGTTGTATGTAGAATTTATATGAGACAACACTGAATCTACCCTTCTCATTTGTAAATTGGAATATTAAGTGTCTGTCAATGCAGTGGTGGTGCACACTAATCCTAGTACTCAGGAGATAGAGGCAGGCAGAGTTCTATGAGTTCAAGGCCAGCTGGTTTATAAAGCAAGTTACAGGAAAGCCAGGGCTACACAGACAAACCCTGTCTCAAAAACAACAACAACAACAACAAAAAAGAGTCCCAATCTTCCCATGTTGTTGCAAATAACAAATGTCATAATACTTTAAATGCTTTAGCATATATTTGTAAAAATCATATTTTCATGAGTAAATTATGCTTTATCTATTTTTAACCATTTATAGTTACTTAATAAGTAGGCACAAAGATTGAAAGTAATTGATGTGTTCTACAAGTTATTTGGAATAAGCCAAACTTGTTACAGTGTTAGATATAGTCACATTCTTTGGACAGGGTTTTGAGAACATATGCTGTGTACTTAAAACAAAAGCAACCATGTGTCCTCTGGAACATCTTTGTAGTGTTCTCTTGTACTTCCTGGGATACACATCATTACTTTATCCTATACATTGGGAAACTCCTCTAAATAAACAGGGCATCAATTAACTTGGACAAAAGCACAAAACAGGGTTTTAATTTACTTGTTTCTATTGTTTACACATAGAAAATGCCAAACCTTAAACCAAAATTAAGTATTCCAAAACAGGGCATCTTAAACTTCTGGTGCAGACAGATCACTTGAACACTTTGCCCTGGTATTTGAGATAACCATGTTGAACTATATTCATGTTGATAAAACAGAGCTCAGTATATTCAGCACTCAATACACACATAGATAGTTTAGAAAATTGCTGAGTTGGGTCTTCATTCTACTGGGTTTAAGTTAGTCCTACAGTGGCAGTTTGGACATTATACAAAGCATCCAGAAAAGAAAAAGTAGCCCAAACAGTTAGTATCCATTAAAAGGAATTTAAAATACAAAAGTGCACAAATGAATCATACAACACAGTCACCAATCAACCAAGGGGAAGATTTGAAAATCAAGTTCATATGATCTGTGGGTAAGATACCCACATTTAAACTCCCTGATGTGAGTAAATGTGGAGAGTGGGTACAGGGCCAAGACTATGATAGAATGTGTAGAAAGAGTGAGTATACAAGTAGTTCAGAAGTATTCTGTATTTGGATCCATGATTGTGTAGTTTTGAAGTAACTGAAATGATGCATGAGAAGTATTTGGTCCTGGGTATACTCTCTATCTTACCACAGCAATATGGATCTTTAAACAATTTTAAGAACACTGTTGTTTCCTATTCATGGCAAAGGCATAAATAAGAAATGGTTTGTTATTGGAAAATCTGATGTTACTCTCACTCAACGATTATATATTAGAGTGGTTTCTATTGGATAAGAGACTAGAGCTCTTTTAATTTCCTTAGAAAGCATTTTTCTTCTGTCTACATCCTGAATCACATTTAAACATTTAAATGAATAAACTACTGTGGATGATTGATTGATAAATAAAACATTGATTGGCCAGTAGCCAGGAAGGAAGAATAGGCAGAACAAAGAGAGAGGAGAAGTCTGGGAAGTGGAAGACTGAGGCAGAGAGATGCTGCCAGTTGCCACCATGAAAAGCAAGATGTAAGGTACTGGTAAGCCACAAGCCACATGGCAACTTATAGACTCATAGATATGGATTAATTTGAGATATTGGAAGTAGATAGCAAGAATCCTGAGCCATTAGGCCAAACAGTTTAAATAATATAAGTGTCTGTGTGTTTATTTTATAAGTGGGCTGTGGGACAGCCGGGGCTTGGCGGGAAACTCCAGCTACAATAAATTTTAAATTATTCAATATTGTTTCTATCTATTATTTGTACTTATCATTTTACAGTATTGGCATTTGCTAAGGGTGGCTATTATTCTTAGTTCAAGAATGTTCAGTGGAGGCTGTTGAGGGGGAAAAGTCATCCCCACAAAGAACTATAGGCCACTGAGAAAAGCTAGGAATGGGAAATATGGTCTTCTCCAGGGAAGAAAACAATAATTATTTGTCCAATGACAAATACTCAGCACTGAAAGGACACATACATATGGACTTCATATGGACTAACAGGTTGTATTTATGAATATATCTATATATTAAAAATGCATTAAAGGGCTGGAGAGATGGCTCAGAGGTTGAGAACACCAACTTCTCTTCCAGAGGTCCTGAGTTCAATTCCCAGCACCCACATGGTGGCTCACAACCATCTCTAATGAGATCTGGCACCCTCTTCTGTATACATAATAAATAAATCTTTTTTAAAAATACATTAAATAACAATTAGTGAAAAAGAGGACATCACTTTGAAGGAGATGGGGGATATATGGAAAGCTTTGGAAGGGGTAAAGAAAATGGAGAAATATTGTAATTACTGTATCAAAAGTAAAATAAATCTGAAAAAAAGGAAAAATCAACACCAAGCTAACTCAGCTATAGACTCTCTGTGCTCCAGTACAAAACTCCCAAACAGGATTCATACACATGTGCGAAAGAGATGTGACTGTTCTGGTGGCAACCAAATTTTTTTCAGGATTTGATCTAACACCTGCTCCATGGGAGGGAAAATATGCTTGACACTGTAAACCTGTTCAGAAGCCTATTACTAAGGAAGTCATAATATATATACAGGATTATCTACTAATGATGTTTCATTAAATAGTAAAGTACCTTCTAAGTATTGATATTTGTACACATGGAATGGTAGAGTTCTTAGTCTTTGATAGGCAAATTTAATTGTCAACTTGACACAACATAGAATCACCGTGGAAGAGAGTCTCAACAAGGGATTGCTTAGATCATGTGGTCAGTGAGGATGCATGTATGAGACTTTTCTTAATTCAGTGAACTCAAGTGGGAAGACCTAGACAACTGTAGGGTATGCAATTCTGGGTTTTGGGGGCTGTGGGATACATAAGAGTCAAGAAATAGCTTCCATGATACCAGAAGGCACCATGCAAGATTCCAAAGGAGGGAAGTCACTAACAGTCCTCCCCAGCTATGATGCCTGTGAACCATCTCAATGACCAGAATGTCATGATAACACTAAACGTGCAGTAGCGGCACACAAACCTTGGCAGTAACTATCAGCTCTCTAACTGGACCCAGATGAAAAGAAAAAGACTATGCCTACTACGTGAAACCTAAATAATTATTCAGTATTAGTGAAGTCATAGTTATGTGAGGAGAATCTATAACCACTAATGACAAAACCAGCATAATCCCGGACAATAATCTACAAACATTGGTTCTTATACTCACAGACAGTTATATTCTTCACCCCTCATCAGGGAAACTTTTCTTTTGCAACGGATGGAGAGAGCCTACCACAGAAAATCATAAACAATCAAAATGTGGAGTTGTAGATCTCAGTCACAAAGCATATATCCACAGAACATTACTGCACATAGGGTTCAGGGAACATTATGGAAGAGAGCACAGAAATATTTTTAGAGCCAGGGGAGCAGTCTATTTGCTGTAAGCTTGTGCCTTTGGGTAACATCTGGAGCTACAATCATGAAGTCTCACCAGCATGAATGCCTCAGTGTGAACTGAACAGGGAAGACACCAACTAAGATGCCAAACTGGGCAGAGAAAAGCCCACAAGACCCCAACCCTACACGAAGAACTACAGACAACTGAGGAAAACTAGGAATGGGAGAGATGCCTTCCCCATGGAAGAGGATATCAATTGGTAGCCAAATATTGAGCCCTGAAAAAAATATGTAGAAGTAGCAATATATTAACTGAACAAGACATATCAAGCCCTGATTTTGCAGGATCATGGGGAGAAGTTTATGGGAGGGTTTGGGAGGAGTAAGGGAGGAGTAAAGGGAAGAAGAAATATTGTGATAAAATTATAAACTCAAAAAGTAATAATAATAATAAGGAGGAGGAGGAGGAGGAGGAGGAGGAGGAGGAGGAGGAGGAGGAGAAGAAGAAGAAGAAGAAGAAGAAGAAGAAGAAGAAGAAGAAGAAGAAGAAGAAGAAGAAGAAGAGAAAACTATATGAATACTAGATGTGCATGCATTTATTCTTCCTCTACCCTTGAACGTGATGTGACAAGCTGCTTCAAATTCTTATCTTGATTTCCCCACAATGATGAGATTAACCAGGAAGTGTAAGTCAAAGAAAGCTTTTTTAACCTTGGGTATTTTTTGTCAAGATATATTTATAATGACAACAGACACAAAAGGGACATACCTTAGTCTGAAAAACTAAGTAGTGGTCACTGGTCAACACAGAAATGTCTAACTTATGATAATGATAATAATAAGGGGCTGATAAGTGCTTAGCTTGAAAATAGACATCTATATCAGCCACTATGAGCCCCAGGAAGCATCAAAGAACAAGGAATAAAATGACAGATAAAATCCAGAGGATGGGAGAAGTACCTTAAAATTATGTCTCCAGATATGATGTAACAATCCAAGTGTGAATATGGATTATGAATATGGAAAATATGATTGAAAGACATTGTCTACCAGTACAAAATGGCCAAAAATACATAGTTAACAAAAAAACTCATCCTTCAAATATCTCTTCTTTAAAGTAATTATCAGGCCATCACATGAACATTTAGAAAAGAGATTCATGGGTTGGGGGTTTAGCTCAGTGGTAGAGCACTTGCCTAGCAAGCACAAGGCCCTGGGTTCCATCCTCAGCTCAAAAAAAAAAAAAAAAAAAAAAAGAGATTCATTACATTTTTTATACAGATAAAAGACAGAGACCGGAGCACTTTTACATGCATAAATTTATTTTTAAATAAAATCCTGAGAAAATAAACTTTTGTAGATAAAATTAAGGCATTGTTGGCTCAATGTAAGGTTGCTTTAACTCTGCAAGTAGATTTTGTTCAGTTCCAATTACTGTGACAGTGTCTCCACCATGTACTTATATATAACAATATGATATGGGATTTACATAGTAGTTATCATAGAAAACCAGGAAGTGCTTTTTGAATGTCAGTGTTTAGTACAGTACAATAGTAGTACATTGACTTGAATTTTATATGTGTGAAAAATTACTTTAAAATCTTAATTTCTACTGGATACTGTGAATGACACATTTGTGTTCTTTTAATATTTCACAATGTATATGTTGACAAGGAATTGAATACCATAATAAGAGTGAATACTACTGCTTTATTAATGTCATAATTATTTAAAAAACACTATATGTAAAGTATTGCTAAATTTTTTTGACATATTTAACAAGCAAACTTTTCAGAGTAATAGTAATTTCTAAAACAAAGAGATAATTATTTTGATCATCTATTGGCACCTTGAAGTGATTGACAGTTATTTTTTGTCTTATTAAAAATGGCTGATGTAATCAATGTTCTTATCATCAGAA